>NC_092036.1:107040063-107349046 GCF_003086295.3 Arachis hypogaea | reverse complement strand
AATTGCAATCGATTGACTTTATTTCTGTACTCATGATAGGATGACTCTTTTGCTAGTGTCTTATTCTTCAATTTCTATTATGAGGAAAATTTTGTGTTTATTAAGAGTACAATTTTTATGCAATTTTTTTTTAAGATATTAATTTGCATCTAATTCTTTATTATCAAAGAACTAAAAACAAAAAAACTTATGCAGCATTCTTCAATCGATTGCTTTCAAGACCTGATTGCATTCATCCAAGGTTAATATTATGCAAAATATAAGACTCTAATATGACTTATAAAATGTAAAAAGTCCACTGAATTCAAACTACTGATTAATTCCCGATTACATGCCAAGAGTTTTTCTATTTAGTTTGTAATAAGAAGTAGATGCCATAATATTTCTTAAAAAAAATGCTTAAAAAGTTGTACTACCTATAAAGACAAGAAATTGCCCTCTATATGAAATTGGCAAAAAACACTAGCAAAGTCATGCTATGCTTCATGATCAGCAGATAAGTCTAAGATTGAATTGATATCAATTAGTATTCACTAATCATTGTTGGCACAATTGTGTAATAGTAGCACATCTAATCTTTCACCATGGAAATAACTGCAAGAACTTGCTTCTGTTGACCTCATACCAGGAGAAAGTACACAATTCAAGTAAAATCATATATGATTACAAGATGAAATATTTAAATGTCAAATACCAGGAACAATAAACCTAGGACTCAAAGTGACATGAACTTTCATAATACAGTCAAATAACACCTAGATTTTTTATGATTTTTGTAACTCATGGTGCACGAAATTGCATCACACTTTTGCAACTCGCACAACTAACCAGCAAGTGCATGGGTCGTCCAGTAATACCTACGTGATAAGGGTCGATCACGGAGATTGTCGGCTTGAGAGCTATGTTATCTGTAATCTAGTCAGATATAGAAATTATAGGATGATGTAAAGCAAAGAACATAAACAGGTACTTGATGCAGTGATGAGAAGGTTGAGGTTTTGGAATGCTCTGTCTTCTGAACCTCTGCTTTCCTACTGTTTCTTCTTCAAAACGCAAGCTCCTTCCATGGCAAGCTGTATGTAGGGTTTCACCTTGCATGCTTCATCCTAGTGAATGTACGTCCTGTACGACCTATCATTGTCGGTTTACAGGGTATCCTGATTCTTTGCGTCTTACAACCCGCCTTCAGATAAGTGTCACGTCATTCAACTTGAATCCTAGAACCGACGTTACTCCGATTTCTGAATCCCACGTCTACTTATACCACGAAGATTCCGGTTAAGAATCCAAGAGATATCTACTTAATCTAAGATAGAACGGAGGTTTTCAGGCACACGTTCATAGTTGAGAATGATGATGATTGTCACGGATATCACATTCATCGATTTAAGAACAAGTAGTATCTTAGAATGGAAGCAAGCATGATTGAATGAGAAACATAGTAATTGCATTAATCCATCAGACACAGCAAGCTCCTCACCCCAACCATGGGGTTTAGAGACTCATGCTGTAGAAAATACAATGAGAAACGTGTAAAGTGTCATGAGGTCCAGATACAATGTCAAAGATCCTATAAATAGTAAACTAGTAACTAGGGTATACAGAAATGAGTAAATGACGTAAAAATCACTTCTGGGTCCACTTGGTGTGTGCTTGGGCTGAGCAATGAAGCATTTTCGTGTAGAGACCTTTTCTGGAGTTAAACGCCAGCTTTTATGCCAGTTGGGCGTTTAACTCCAAGTTTTATGCCAGTTCCAGCGTTAACGCTGGAATTTCTGAGGCTGATTTGCCACGCCGGTTTGGGCCATCAATCTTGAGCAAAGTATGGACTATCATATATTGCTGGAAAGCCCAGGATGTCTACTTTCCAACGCCGTTGAGAGCGCGCCAATTGGGCTTCTGTAGCTCCAGAAATCCACTTTGAGTGCAGGGATGTTAGAATCCAACAGCATCTGCAGTCCTTTTCAGTCTCTGAATCAGATTTTTGCTCAGAACCTCAATTTCAGCCAGAAAATACCTGAAATCACAGAAAAACACACAAACTCATAGTAAAGTCCAGAAAGTGAATTTTAACTAAAAACTAATAAAATATACTAAAAACTAACTAGATCATACTAAAAACATACTAAAAACAATGCCAAAAAGCGTATAAATTATCCGCTCATCACAACACCAAACTTAAATTGTTGCTTGTCCCAAGCAACTGAAAATCAAAATAGGATAAAAGAAGAGAATATACTATAGACTCCAAAATATCAAGGAACATAGCTCCAATTAGATGAGCGGGACTAGTAGCTTTTTGCCTCCGAACAGTTTTGGCATCTCACTCTATCCTTGAAGTTTAGAATGATTGGCATCCATAGGAACTCAGAACTCAGATAGTGTTATTGATTCTCCTAGTTAAGTATGATGATTCTTGAACATAGCTACTTTCTGAGTCTTGCTGTGGCCCAAAGCACTCTGTCTTCCAGTATTACACCGGATACATATGCACAGCCATACTTGGGTGACCTTTTCAGATTGTGATCAGCTTTGCTAGAGTCCCCAATTAGAGGTGTCCAGGGTTCTTAAGCACACTTTTTTGCTTGGATCACAATTTATTTCTTTCTTTTTTTCTTTTTCTTTTTTTTTTTTCTTTTTTTTCGTTTTTTTTTATTCACTGCTTTTTCTTGCTTCAGAATCAATTTGATGATTTTTCAGATCCTCATAACAGTTCTCTTTTCCATCATTCTTTCAAGAGCCAACAATTTTAACATTCTTAAAACAACAAATTCAAAAGACATATGCACTGTTCAAGCATTCATTCAGAAAACAAAAAGTATTGTCACCATATCAAAACTAATTCAACTAGTTTCAAAGATGAATTGAAAATCCTGTACTTCTTGTTCTTTTGTGATTAAAGCATTTTTCATTTAAGAGAGGTGATGGATTCATAGGACATTCATAGCTTTAAGGCATAGACACTAAGATACTAATGATCATGTAATAAGACACAAACATAGATAAACATAAGCATAAAAGTTCGAAAAATAGAAAATAAAGAACAAGGAGATTAAAGAACGGGTCCACCTTAATGATGGCGGCTTGTTCTTCCTCTTGAAGATCTTATGGAGTGCTTGAGCTCCTCAATGTCTCTTCCTTGCCTTTGTTGCTCCTCTCTCATGATTCTATGATCTTCTTTAATTTCATGGAGGAGGATGGAATGTTCTTGGTGCTTCACCCTTAGTTGTCCCATGTTGGAACATAATTCTCCTAGGGAGGTATTGATTTGCTCCCAATAGTTTTGTGGAGGAAAGTCAAGAGGTTTTCCGGCCTTAGGTGCCATAAATGATTATAGAGAAACAAAAAGCAACGCTTTTACCACACCAAACTTATAAGGTTTGCTCGTCCTCGAGCAAAAGAAGAAAGAAGAGAGAGAGTGGTGGGGTAGGTGGGGATCCTGTGGGGTCCATAGATCCTGAGGTGTCAAGGAAAAGTCATCCCTGCACCAAATGGCATGCAAAAATGCGTTTCTGGCCAATTCTGGCGTTAAACGCCGGGCTGGTGCCCATTTCTGGCGTTTAACGCCAAGTGTTTACCCTTTTCTGGCGTTTAACGCCAGTCTGGTGCCCCTTTCTGGCGTTAAACGCTCAGAATGGTGCCAGACTGGGCGTTAAACGCCCAACAGCTAGCCTTACTGGCGTTTAAACGCCAGCACGCTCTCCTCCAGGGTGTGCTGTTTTTCTTTCTGTTTTCATTCTGTTTTTGCTTTTTTCATTGATTTTGTGACTTCTCATGATCATCAACCTACCAAAAGAACATAAAATAACAAAAGAGAATAGATAAAATATAACATTGGGTTGCCTCCCAACAAGCGCTTCTTTAATGTCATTAGCTTGACAGTGGGCTCTCATGGAGCCTCACAGATACTCAGAGCCATGTTGGAACCTCCCAACACCAAACTTAGAGTTTGAATGTGGGGGTTCAACACCAAACTTAGAATTTGGTTGTGGCCTCTCAACACCAAACTTAGAGTTTGAATGTGGGGGCACTGTTTGACTCTGTTTTGGGAGAAGCTCTTCATGCTTCCTTTCCATGGTTACAGAAGGAGAACCTTGAGTCTTATAGTTTGCACTGTCTGTAAGCCATGGAGCTTCCTGAATAGCAAATAATTGCTCATCCGGAAAGGTTTCAGAGATCTCAATAGAAGGGAGGGATGCTCCTGCTACTGGTTCTATCCGGGACAGCTGATCAGCTACTTGATTCTCTGTCCCTTTTCTGTCTCTTATTTCTATATCAAACTCTTGCAGAAGCAACACCCATCTTATGAGCCTGGGTTTTGAATCCTGCTTTGTGAGTAGATATTTAAGAGCAGCATGGTCAGTGTACACAATCACTTTTGATCCTACTAAATAAGATCTGAACTTGTCAATGGCATAAACCAATACAAGTAACTCTTTTTCTGTGGTTGTGTAGTTCTTCTGTGCATCATTTAGAATACGGCTGCCATAATGAATGACGTGCAGAAGCTTACCATGCCTTTGTCCCAACACTGCACCAATGGCATGGTCACTGGCATCACACATTAGTTCAAATGGTAATGTCCAGTCTGGTGCAGAGATGACTGGTGCTGTGACCAGCTTAGCTTTCAGGGTCTCAAACACCTGCAGACACTCCTTATCAAAGATAAATGGCGTGTCAGCAGCTAGCAGATTACTCAGAGGTTTGGCAATTTTTGAAAAAATCTTTATAAACCTTCTGTAGAATCCTGCATGCCCCAGAAAGCTTCTGATTGCCTTAACATTGGTAGGTGGTGGTAATTTTTCAATTACTTCAACTTTAGCTTGATCCACCTCTATTCCCTTGTTTGAAATTTTATGCCCAAGGACAATCCCTTTAGTCACCATAAAGTGACATTTTTCCCAGTTTAAAACTAGGTTGGTCTCTTGGCATCTTTTCAGAACAAGTGCTAGATGGTTAAGGCAGGAGCTGAATGAGTCTCCAAATACTGAAAAGTCATCCATGAAGACTTCCAGAAATTTCTCTACCATATCTGAGAAGATAGAGAGCATGCACCTCTGAAAGGTTGCGGGTGCATTGCACAGACCAAAAGGCATCCTTCTGTAGGCAAATACTCCAGAAGGACATGTAAATGCTGTTTTCTCTTGGTCCTGAGGATCTACTGCAATTTGGTTGTAACCTGAGTAGCCGTCCAAAAAGCAGTAGTATTCATGACCTGCTAGTCTCTCTAGCATCTGGTCTATGAATGGTAAAGGAAAATGATCCTTTCTGGTGACTGTATTGAGCCTTCTGTAGTCAATACACATGCGCCACCCTGTAACTGTTCTTGTAGGAACTAGTTCATTCTTTTCATTATGAACCACTGTCATGCCTCCCTTCTTGGGGACAACGTGGACAGGGCTCACCCAGGGGCTATCAGAAATAGGATAAATAATCCCAGCCTCTAGTAACTTAGTGACCTCTTTCTGCACCACCTCCTTCATGGCTGGATTCAGCTGCCTTTGTGGTTGAACCACTGGCTTAGCGTCATCCTCCAATAGGATCTTGTGCATGCATCTTGCTGGGCTAATGCCTTAAGATCACTTATGGACCACCCAAGAGCTGTCTTGTGTGTCCTTAGCACTTGAATTAGTGCTTCCTCTTCCTGTGGATTTAGAGCAGAGCTTATGATCACAGGAAAAGTGTCACCTTCTCCCAGAAATGCATATTTCAGGGATGGTGGTAGTGGCTTGAGCTCGGTTTTAGGAGGCTTATCTCCTTCCTGAGGAATTTTCAGAATTTCTTTTATTTCTTTTAGTTCCTCCAGATCAGGCTGAACATCTTTAAAGATGTCATCTAGCTCTAATTCAAGACTTTCAGTCATATTGACCTCCTCCACCAAAGAGTCAATAATATCAGTGCTCATGCAGTCATTTGATGTGTCTGGATGCTGCATAGCTTTGACAACATTCAACTTGAACTCATCCTCATTGACTCTCAGGGTTAATTCCCCTTTTTGGACATCAATGAGGGTCCGTCCAGTTGCTAGGAAAGGTCTTCCTAGAATGAGAGTTGCACTCTTGTGCTCCTCCATTTCCAGCACTACAAAGTCAGTGGGAAAGGCAAATGGCCCAACCTTGACAATCATGTCCTCAATTATGCCTGATGGGTATTTAATGGAGCCATCAGCGAGTTGGAGACATATCCTGGTTGGTTTGACTTCTTCAGTCAAGCCAAGCTTTCTGATAGTGGATGCAGGTATTAGGTTGATACTTGCCCCAAGATCACATAGAGCTTTCTTGGTACAATTACCCTCTAATGTGCATGGTATCATAAAGCTTCCAGGATCTTTAAGCTTCTCTGGTAAGCTCTTTAATATGACTGCACTGCATTCTTCAGTGAGAAACACTTTTTCAGTTTCTCTCCAATCCTTCTTATGACTTAAGATTTCTTTCATGAACTTAGCATAAGAAGGTATTTGCTCAAGTGCCTCTGCAAACGGAATCTTTATTTCAAGAGTCCTTAGGTAGTCTGCAAAGCGGGCAAATTGCTTATCCTGTTCCGCTTGGCGGAGTTTTTGAGGATAAGGCATCTTGGCTTTATAGTCTTCAACCTTAGATGCTACAGGTTTATTCCTTAGAGAAGTGGTTGAAGAAGCCTTGTTAGAGGGATTACTGTCAGCACTCTTAGGTGTCTGATCTTCCCTTGGCGTCTGAACGCCAGGATTGGGTGGAAAATGGGCGTTTAACGCCAACTTTCCCCCCTTTTCTGGCGTTTGAACGCCAGAACTGGGCAAGGAATGGGCGTTTAACGCCAACTTTCCTTCCCTCTCTGGCGGTTGAACGCCAAAAGTATTCCTCTCTGGGCTCTTACTGTCCTCAGAGGGATTTTGAACAGTGGGTTGGTTATCCTCTGTCAATTGTTCCTTATTTGGCCTTTTGCTCTTTTGAGCAGTATTATTCAGTGTCTTCCCACTCCTCAGTTGAACTGCTTGACATTCCTCTGTTATCTGTTTAGATATTTGCTGTTTTGTTTGATTCAACTGCAATTCTATGTTCTTGTTAGCAACTTTAGTTTCATGGAGCATCTCTTTAAATTCTGCTAATTGTTCTGTCATCAGGAGCAATTGTTGATTAAGCTCAATCATCTGTTCTTGAGGATTAGGATCAGTGGCTACTGCCATGACTTCCCCTTTTGGAGAGAACTCATTGCTAGAGTACAAATATTGGTTTCTAGCAACAGTGTCTATGAGCTCTTGAGCCTCTTCAATTGTCTTCCTCATGTGTATAGATCCACCAGCTGAGTGGTCTAAAGACATCTGAGCTTTTTCTGTAAGCCCATAGTAGAAGATGTCTAATTGTACCCACTCTGAAAACATTTCAGAGGGGCATTTTCTTAGCATACCTCTATACCTCTCCCAGGCATTATAAAGGGATTCATTATCCTCTTGTTTAAAGCCTTGGATGTCCAGCCTTAGCTGTGTCATCCTCTTTGGAGGGTAAAAGTGATTCAGGAATTTGTCTGATAACTGTTTCCATGTCCTTATGCTTGCTGTAGTTGGTTATTCAACCACTCTTAGCTTGATCTTTTACAGCAAATGGAAACAGTAATAGTCTGTAGACATCCTGATCCACCTCTTTATCACGTACTATGTCAGCAATTTGTAAGAACTGTGCCAGAAACTCAGTAGGCTCTTCCTGTGGAAGACCGGAATACTGGCAATTTTGCTGCACTATGATAATGAGTTGAGGATTTAGCTCAAAGCTGCTTGCTTTGATGGGAGGTATACAGATGCTACTCCCATATGCAGCTGTAATGGAGTTAGCATATGACCCCAGAGTCCTTCTGGACTGCTCAATTCCACTTAGGTCCATGATGGAGAAAGGGAATATGATATGGATTCACAAGTAAAGTAATTTTTTTTTATTTAAAAGAGACGAAAATAACAAAATAAAATAAATGAAAAATAAAATAAAATTTCGAAAACTAAAAGAAAATAAAATCAAAGCAAATTAAAAACTAAATTAATTAATTAATCAAAAGATTTTGGAATTAGCAATTAAAAAGATATGATTGAAAATGTGATTGCAATTAAAGAGATTTGATTTGTGAAAAAGATTTGAAAAGATCAATTTTCGAGATTAGAATTTTGACTTGACTAAAAAAAAGATATGATTTTGAAAACCTTTGACTAAATTAATGCAAAATTTCGAAAATAATAAGTAAAATAAGGAAAGGATAATTTTTTTGATTTTTAAATTTTAATGAGGAAAGAGAAAAACAACAAAAAGACACTAAACTTAAAAATTTTAGATCAAAACAAAGAGAACAAACAAGAAAACTTTGGATGTCAAGATGAACACCAAGAACACTTTTTTGAAAAAAATTTTTAGTGAATAAAAGCACAAAAGACACCAAACTTAAAATATGAAACTAGACTCAACTAAAAGACTCTAAACCAACAAAAATAAAACAGTCCTAATCTAAGCAACAAGATAAGCCGTCAGTTGTCCAAACTCGAACAATCCCCGGCAACGGCGCCAAAAACTTGGTGCACGAAATTGCAATCACACTTTTGCAACTCCGCACAACTAACCAGCAAGTGCACTGGGTTGTCCAAGTAATACCTTACGTGAGTAAGGGTCGATCCCACGGAGATTGTCGGCTTGAAGCAAGCTATGGTTATCTTGTAAATCTTAGTCAGGATATCAGAAATTATCAGGATTGATTGTAAAAAGCAAAAGAACATAAAACAGGTACTTGAATTGCAGTGATGGAGAATAGGTTGAGGTTTTGGAGATGCTCTGTCTTCTGAACCTCTGCTTTCCTACTGTCTTCTTCTTCAAACACGCAAGGCTCCTTCCATGGCAAGCTGTATGTAGGGTTTCACCGTTGTCAATGGCTACCTCTCATCCTCTCAGTGGAAATGTTCAACGTACCCTGTCACGGCACGGCTATCCATCTGTCGGTTCTCAATCAGGCCGGAATAGAATCCAGTGATTCTTTTGCGTCTGTCACTAACGCCCCGCCTTCAGGAGTTTGAAGTTCGTCACAGTCATTCAATCCTTGAATCCTACTCAGAATACCACAGACAAGGTTTAGACCTTCCGGATTCTCTTGAATGCCGCCATCAGTTCTAGCTTATACCACGAAGATTCCGGTTAAAGAATCCAAGAGATATCTACTTAATCTAAGATAGAACGGAGGTGGTTGTCAGGCACACGTTCATAGTTGAGAATGATGATGATTGTCACGGATCATCACATTCATCCGATTTAAGAACAAGTAGTATCTTAGAATGGAAGCAAGCATGATTGAATGAGAAACAGTAGTAATTGCATTAATCCATCAAGACACAGCAGAGCTCCTCACCCCCAACCATGGGGTTTAGAGACTCATGCTGTAGAAAATACAATGAGAAACGTGTAAAGTGTCATGAGGTCCAGATACAATGTCAAAAGATCCTATAAATAGTAAACTAGTAACCTAGGGTATACAGAAATGAGTAAATGACGTAAAAATCCACTTCTGGGTCCACTTGGTGTGTGCTTGGGCTGAGCAATGAAGCATTTTCGTGTAGAGACCTTTTCTGGAGTTAAACGCCAGCTTTTATGCCAGTTTGGGCGTTTAACTCCAAGTTTTATGCCAGTTCCAGCGTTAAACGCTGGAATTTCTGAGGCTGATTTGCCACGCCGGTTTGGGCCATCAAATCTTGGGCAAAGTATGGACTATCATATATTTCTGGAAAGCCCAGGATGTCTACTTTCCAACGCCGTTGAGAGCGCACCAATTGGGCTTCTGTAGCTCCAGAAAATCCACTTCGAGTGCAGGGAGGTCAGAATCCAACAGCATCTGCAGTCCTTTTCAGTCTCTGAATCAGATTTTTGCTCAGAACCCTCAATTTCAGCCAGAAAATACCTGAAATCACAGAAAAACACACAAACTCATAGTAAAGTCTAGAAAAGTGAATTTTAACTAAAAACTAATAAAAATATACTAAAAACTAACTAGATCATACTAAAAACATACTAAAAACAATGCCAAAAAGCGTATAAATTATCCGCTCATCACTCACTAACATTAACTCTCATCCAAGTATCAATGGGGATTATAGGATCATGTGGAGTTCTAGATAACAATTTCTTCATGGTCCAGGCCTTAGGATGATGCCCCTTGGGTTTGTGATTCCTAGATTAGTGTATAGAATATCGATTGCTTCTCCTTGATGATTGATAGCTTCAGTTTGCCTGTCTTGATGCTGCCTCATATCAGCAAATTGCCCCTCCATATATGCTCTCATGCTTCGCAATTCATCCATCAAATCTCGCATTGTTGGCGAAGGAGGGGGTGGTGGTTGTGCTTGCACCTTAGGGTCTTGTGGTTGTCCTTGGATCTGAGGTTCTTGGGCATCCGGATTTCTTCCCATCTGTCTTAGAGTGCTGTTATCAATTTTGGTTACATTACTCAAGACGACACTTTTCTCTTGACTCAAGTCAATTTCAAGCCAGGTGAAAATCTTGGTCCATTGGCAAGCATATCCTAAACCAAAACTTGATTTTCCTTTCTTTATTTCAAGCATATGATGAACCATAAAATAAAGCCAGTTTATCTCCTTTCCAGTCACCATAACCCAAAGCACTAGAATATCTTCGTTAAACAATATTCCATGATTATGTTTTTTTGGAATCAACATGTACGAAAACAAATACATCAGTATACGCTATTCATTACCCAAATCACTGTAACTTATATTACCTCTAGCATCCATATGTGGATTCTCATATTGTAGACTCTGCAAACCCACCATTCTATTATACTCACCCTATTCCTCATCTGCCGCAAGACCTCCAGTAAATTTTGCCCCATGATAAACTAAATTTCATGGTTCAGCTAATTCTTTCAAAGTAACTCTATAATGTTGTGACCCTAAATCAAACTCAATCAGCTGCATTGCCTCCTCACCAGTTTCATCAGGTTCAGGAACAACATAATTTAAAGTACTATAAATAGCCCTAACTAAGTGCGGGTAATAATCATCCTTAGTTTGTACAAAATCAGTCAAGTGTTGTGTTTGCAAAGCATTCCAGACCAAGTTATAATGTCTACCATGAATGAACTCGGCTGTTATGTACCTGGGAGGAACAATTTCCCTTGACTCGAACTTCTCCACATAGTTGTTCAGTGCCCATGGAGACGGCATCCACCTTGCCATGTAATGTGATAAAGCAACCAGTCTGGCAGAAGCAGAGCTTTCTCCATCAACCCTAGCTCTTTTGGTGTTTTTAGTTCTGGCCATTTTGGGGATATTGATTTGGTGGGTTTTGTAAGGAATTGGATGAGGATTAATAATATGTATGTAGGATGGAGTGGATGTTGGTGAGATTGGAGAAGAAGAAGAGAGAAGAAGAAGAAGCTTTCTGGATTCGATAAGAGAGGAGAGAGGTGCAGAAATGGTGTTATGGTGTTTTAAAATGTTATAGAAGAGTGAATACGCATGGTTTGGGTTTAATACATAGTGAATTTCAAACTTCAATCGACTGGATTACATTACCAATCGATTGAATGTCGAAAAAAAACACATTTACATCACTTCCCAATCGATTGAATTCTCATACCAATCGATTGAATTGGAAGTCACGTACGAAATTCAATCGATTGGGTAACATAACCAATCGATTGAATAGTGAGACCTTAAGTTGCTAATACACACTTCAATCGATTGGGCAGCACATTTCAATCGATTGAATTTGGCATATCCATATTGTTTTCATGAATTCAATCGATTGGGTATCACAACCAATCGATTGGGTATCACAACCAATCGATTGAATAGTGAGACCTCAGGTTGTTTTGAAGCATTCATCGATTGGGTAGTGTACACAATCGATTGAATTGTAAAAAACCCACATTTTAGTCAGCATTCCATCGATTGGTTAATATGACCAATCGATTGATTTATGCGAAAACCATGCTGCATTGCAATTTTCAATCGATTGTTTTGTGATAACAACCTATAGTCCAATCAATTGAGTTATGGAAACCTGAAATTCAATCGATTGGTTTGATAATCCAATCGATTGGTTTTCAAGATAACACGATTTTATGGTTCATCACGAACGTCACGGATCAAATATAATCTTTTAATCGATTGGAATAGCCGAAAATTTTATTAGGATCAATGGAAGATCTAATTCGTTATTGTTTTTGTTCTTGATTGTTAATAAACATGATAGATTTATGATAAAAATAATAATTTATAAAATAAAAAATAAGTTTTTATGATTAAATAAAATATATGGGGTTAATTTATAATTAAAATTAAAAAAAGACTATTTAGCAATTATTAAAAAACTTAAAAAATATGTTTTGTTATGAGACCATTTAATGGTCCAAACGTTCTAGGACCATCGAATCCTGTGCCAACTAACAAAAGTCTTGATCTAATGAAATTCAACGACAAAAGAAATTAAAATATGACAATTAAAAAAGTTTTAAAGTTCAATAGTCAACACAACAAAAAATAAAAACAAATTTCCAGCAACAGATAGCCACGTTTTGATGTCCTCTCCAACAAAACAATGAAACTTCTTTAAGCTAACCAACCTAAAATCAAAAGACAGTTACATAAGAAAAACAATAATAATTGGAAAAAGCACTTGACCACTACAACCTTTATTTAAAGTGCACTTGATTTTATGATTAATTTGAACAAATATTTCAAAAACAAGATTATAACATTAACCATTTTAGTTGTCAACCTAAAATTTACTTAACAGACCTACGATCAAGATCTATGGAAAGTACATATGAAACCATGCTGTTAGATAGAGATGAGTTTATAGTTACCTTCTGATGCAATGGTGAAGTCACCATGGATAGTTCCAGGCTCAGATGCCAAGGGGTTTGTTGCTCCAATCAACTTTTGGCCAGTTGCAACAACACCTTTATCCTCCCAGACCATGGCAACAATAGAACCAGAGATAATGTAACAGACCAATCCATTAAAGAAAGGCTTTGTCGATAAGTCAGCATAGTGCCTCTCGGCCTAAGGCTAAAAATTTGTGGAGTTTCTAAGCTAAATTGTTAGCACGTATGTTAAGTAGTAACAAAAACAAAAGAAGTTACCTTTCAAGTAAAATCTCTTCTTCTCAAATCTGTTAATAATCTCCCCAACCTGAAACAGAAAGTAGATTTTTTTTTTCAAATATTATAAGTGGAAAAAGAACAATATTGACCTATTTTACAAAATAGCTACCTTCATTAACCTAATTACTAACAATTTCAAAAAAATGAATAACAATCAACCATGAACAATAAACAACAATAGTAATTACTAGCAATTTCAAAAAATCAACAACAAAATAATGAACAACAATCAACAATGAACAACAATCAACAATCAAACAACAAATATATAGAACAATGAAACTGAAATTATTAATTTATTGATTAACAAGTTAACAACAACCAGCAGCAATCCATCAATGATTATTGATTTATTGAACAGAAATTAGTCAAATTACTTAAAGACATACCTGACTCGGAGGCTCGGGCTCCATATCTCAGTTGAATCGACAGCTGGGTGGCTCGGTGGTCGGTCCTGTGTTGTCATGTGTTGTGGGTTAAGTTAAAACGCTGTTAGCTGGTGCTGTGCTGGGTGGCTCGGTGGGAAGAAGGGTTCAACGGTCGGCGGCTTGGCTCTGCTGGAAAAACGTTGCTGGGTCGGTGCTCGCTAGTGACGCTGGGCGCTGCTGGGAAGAACGCTGCTGGGAGGAAGGTTTCGGTGCTAGTGGGAACTGAGAAGAATAAAAAACTTCGAGAAGAGTCTAAGAGCAACAGAGAGCGAGACTACGAGTGCGAGACTGAGAGAAGCTAGGTTTACGTTTGGGGTTGGGGGTTAGGTGCGGGGAGGGGGGAGTTAGTTGGGATTTTCATTATCAGAACTGAAAACCAAATCGAACCACAATAAAAATAACAAAATTTAATCTTTTTATTTTTTTATTTTTGATTTGTTCGGTTTTTTATTTATTTGATTCAGTTGATCGGTTTAGATCTGTCCGAATCAATTTTAAACATCCCTAGTTTATAGCTCAACCACTCAAACTGAACCTACCTATTTTTATACCAACAGTTGATTTCTTGAACTCGTAATAAGTAAAGTTATGAAATATTTGATTTTTATTTAGTGCAGATAGCAAATTATACTAGATAATTACGTATCATATAATAATCCCATATTATGATTAAAAAATTGGAACAGAAATAATTGAGCATATCTTTAAAATGATTAAATGTCATGATGAAGACTCGCGAGTTGCGATGGTTACATATGTGAAAATCTCTCTCAAGTCTCAACGGTAATTAACCAAAAACGATTATTAGAGGAATCAATTATTGATTTTGGAAAAAAAAGTTAGAAGGGGGCCGAGTTGGTGATTTCCTGATTGGTGAGGATTGAGGAAAATTAAAAAGGGGACAATAAAAAAGAACAATAAATACAAAGTTCATGACCTGAGAGATTGAGGACATTTTGTAAATCTCTCACCAAAATGTTTGACGAAGGGAACAAAGGTTGTTGATTCTTTAACTATTGTTGGTCTTGAAGATTCGTTAAGGTTAGATGGACAATAATTAAAAATTATTTTATTTAATTTAATATCTATAATTATACTTTATTATATTTAATATTAGTCAATTAATTTAGTAATAATTAATAAATATAAAATAAAAAATAAATTATTTTAGATCTATTTATGTTATCTCTAAAATATTTTTATTTTAGTTTAATTAATCTACAAGTATCAATTCAGTTTCGTATTAAATGTAAGGTAAAAAAGTCCTCAACTTATTTTTATATGACTTATTGTAACTAAGATGAAAAATTCTATTTAGTATTTAATCTCTCAAAATTTGTATTCTTTTTTAAAATATGTTTTTGATTATTTTTATATTTTTTATTTATCTATGATCGGTTTTATTAGTTTAATCAATAATTTATGGTTAAACTAGTAAATTAATAATCTAACCGATTCGATTATCAATTTAATTCTAATAACTATATAAATTAATGAGTTAATTATTAAACTAATTTAAATTAGTTATAAGATGAAATAATTTATTCCGATCCAATTGAGGATAATTTGTTGTTTGAAATTTAAAATCTAAATCTAAATACATAAAGAATGACACCTATTGCTTACGATTGAAGTAAGTTCAAATTGGACTATTATTTCGGTGTTTCCTTTAATTTTCAGATGATAAGTTTCAATTCCCTTTATGGTTTTCTCTCAACTGCATGCTTAATGGTGTATTAAATTGAGATGAATTACAAGAGACTCCAAGTCAACGTTTTTGGTAATTGGTGGGTCTTGGAATCTTCTAAAGTCCAGCTAGGAAAACAAAAAGCGGACTTTTCTTCAAACAACATCGCAGTTTCTATTTTTATTTTTCAAGAGTAAAGTACTAAAATTAAACGCAAAAAATTATAATGTTAACAAATTTAAATATAACATAATTAAAATTAACTTATACTCATTAAAAATGTAATTTTTTGATAAAATTATTAAATTTAAAAAATTGTTTAAAATTTTAAATTATTTTTTTAATTTAATTTAATTATTCTCAAATTCTAATTATATTCGAATCTAACAATTTTAATATAAAAGAATAGAATTTTAGACGAATTTTGTAATTATTTTTTATTGTATAATAGCAATTAGATATAATTTGTAGTTATTAAGTTAATTTTTCAAAACAATTATTAATGTATATTAAAAATTTATAAATTCTTTTTTATAACTTTATTTTTTACATGATAGCTAAATAAAAAATATTATAATATCAATAATATATTATAAAATTATAAAATATTCATAATTTATAGTATGTTCAATTTAAAAATTATCACAAATCTTATTAATTAAAATTAATTTTTTTAAAATTGTGCAATTGCTGTCTTCCTGCGTCAGGAGCCTCGCGCCGTCGCCGTCTTCCTGCATTAGGAGCGTTGTGCCGTCGCCGTCCTCGTCACAGAAGTGAGGGTTCTCTCAACGCCTTCTTCGTCGCACCACTGCAGCAAGGAGGGTTCTCTCAACGGCATCTTCATTGCAGTAGAGAGGGTCACCGTCACCATCTTCGTCGTAGCAGTGAGAGTCACCATCTTTGTCATTCTTCATTGCCATCGTTAGTCTCCACTATTGGCTCATTCTCCTTCTGTTAAGTCAGTTTCTATAATTTTTATTTATGTTGAAGTATTTGTTAATTTTTATCTACTGTAAATTTGTTAGTATTATCTGTTCTATGTTTTGATTTTGTTGTCAAAATGATTTATATGGTTTGTTATTATTGGTGCCTCTATGAATGATGTTTTATTTCTGTGATCAATTTTTCTAAATTTGTTTCATTTTTAAAAAATTTTGCGAATATCCAGGTGCCTGGCGGATATGGAGTCCCCGTTACCCATCGCAGGGACGGGAAGTAATAATGGAAGCGGGGGCGGGGGTATGTTCCCGTCTCCATGGAGACCTATTGTCATCCCTAATCATTATTAATATTTTATATAATAATATAAATGTTAAATATATTAATATTTAAAAAATAGATACAGAGATAATTATATATATAAATTAATTTAAAAAGTACAAAGACTTGAGGGTACGGTATTAAATTAGTTAATAAAAAAATATTAGTAAGTTAAATAATTGAGATATAAATTTTTTATATAGTAAAAAATAATATATATAAAATTATTAAATTATACAATATTTTTTTATTTTTTAAATACATATATAAATATAATTTTTTATAATGTTAGGGGACTGAGTCAATTACTCGTCCTCCTTTAGATCTGTTTCTAGCCCTATCCATCTTCAATTACTAACTCTTCACCATTGCCATTTTACTCCACTTTGTTAGCCATTATTTTTTGGTTTAAAGGGTATCTTTGTTTTTTTGTCAAGGTCTAAGAGGTCTAAAAAAATACTCCGTGGTCGCTGCTTCGGTCATCCTTACTTGCATTTTAATGTATGTAGAACGGTTTTTAATTTACATATGCCCCCAACGCTGGTGTATGAATACGAT
Source organism: Arachis hypogaea (assembly GCF_003086295.3). NCBI lineage: Eukaryota > Viridiplantae > Streptophyta > Magnoliopsida > Fabales > Fabaceae > Arachis > Arachis hypogaea. The sequence goes on along the minus strand of NC_092036.1, from coordinate 107,331,988 downwards.
ATGGGGGTGTGAAGTGCTTAACAAGAATGTGGTGACAGTGATGAAACAACTCGGACCCTCCGAGTTATCAACGCAAAACGCATGGTCCGAGTTCCATGCATTTGGGTAACGTCACTCAGCAACTCGGACCCTCCGAGTTCGTGAAGGCATGCGGACCGTCCGATTTCCGTTTCGGCGATCGCACGGTACGAGTTCGCACCACAGGAGACACGCGTCGCTTCCCCACCTGATGCATGTACGGTGCATTGTTAAAGGAAGAAACCCCTCTCTCTCACCATCTGAATACACCACTGTCTCACATTTCACTCTCAAACTCAGCTTCTTCTTCCTTTCTCTCTACTGGTTTTGCATGGTGGAGGAGAAGAGAAATGTCAAAAAAATATAAAATTAAAGATGTTGATCGATCTGAACTTCACATTATTCATTATCTCAGTGATCCTGATTATGTAAGTATTTTTTAAATTTTTTAAAATTTTGATAAAACGTATTAAATTTTTTATGTGAATAATTATTAAAATTTAAAAATTAATTATCATGATTGTTGTTAGTGTTAGAGTCTAAGTAGTTGTGAAATATAAATATAATGGTTATGAATAATGTATAATTATTTGCTGGATTTTTTTAAAATTTATTTACAGATTATTAATTATATTTATATATTAATTTTGACTGTTAGATTTTTTTAAAATTTATTTACAGATTATTAATTATATTTATATAATGATTATGAATAATAATAATGTATAATTATTTGCTAGATTTTTTAATTATCACTGTTAGGCAATTTTTTATTATTGTTGTTGATAGGTTATGTGTTTTGGAGTGTTGCAGAGAGGGAGAGACCGTAGTTAATAGTAAGTCATTAGGAGTTTAATGTTTTTGTATTTTGAATTTTATATTAATTTTTATTATAATTATAATTAAGTGTAATACAATCTTATTTAAATTAATTTATAAAAAATTAAGTATAATTGTTCTGTTATGGCAGTAGTTAAATGTTAACGTTATTGTTCTTGTGAGAAAGTGTTAATGCTGAATGATTAGTTAGATCCTTTTTAATTAAAGCATGTTTGATTTTACTTTATGAGAATATTTATAAATTATTAATTTTAGTAATTATTATTAGCAAGTTAATTATTACTGTTGTTAGAATATAATTGATGGCATATACTGATTGGTAATAATTTTTATTATGGAGGAAAAAAATATTTAGCAAAAGAGTAATTAACATTCGACTTCATTGTAAATGATGTAATATTGTTGAAAATATTGATTAGGAATATATGTGGTTGTAATGGGTTTCAGTTGCAGTTACGAATAATTTTGAGCATTAATTAAATTATTTTGGAAATTAGAAGAATTAGTTATATAAGGATTCAGTAAATTGATTGATGATGGTAAGTTAGTAATTGTTAATTATCTGACTAGTAAGTTGTTTTGTTTTTTTTTTTTTTGTAGAAATCAAGAATGTTGACATGTAACCATCCAGTTCCTCCGGATCGGTACAACGATAGGGTGGAGGAACATTTGCGAATTACCGGATTCTATCATGTGTCTCAGATTGGGATAGTGCAGTGTCAGAAAGCATTGGTAAATGCTCTAATCGAACGTTGGCATCCAGACACACATACGTTTCACCTTCCCATTGGTGAATGTGCTGTGACACTTGAAGATGTAGCTTTAATTCTTGGTCTTCCAGTGACAGGGATGACAATGAGTAGTTTTGAAGCTTTGGAGGCGGAGTGTTTGCTTCAGTTAGGGGTTGCACCGCGAAAGGAGGAGTGTAGATCTAGCTGCATAAAACTGACGTGGCTGAGGAATCTAAAAAAGAATTTACAATTGACTGATGAAATAAATATACAGAGGTATGTTAGGTGCCACATTATGTTGCTGATTGGAACGATCCTGTTTGGGGATAAGTCTGGGGCAGGTGTTCATTGGAAATTTCTACCCTTGCTACGTGATTTTGTCAATATTGGACAGTATAGTTGGGGCTCGGCATGCCTAGCACACCTCTACAGGGCGTTATGCAGGGCATCTCGTTATAACTGTAAGGAAATAGATGGTCCACTAACACTTCTGCTCGTATGGGCTTGGATCCGACTACCTTATCTATCGCCGGTTCCTAGAGAACCACGCAGTTTTCCACTAGCAAACAGGTAATATTATGTTACAATGTACCCATTTCTTGATATTTAAGCTTCGGTTTAGCTAATTGAGAACATCATTTTAGGTGGCGTAACTGGGAGCGTGGTGACCGACGATTTAGATATTTGAAGCTAGATCACTTTAGGAAGGCCTTTGATGAACTTCAGGAAGGACAGGTGTGTTTTAGTTTAACAAGTTTTCTTAGAAAGCATCATGCGTTTTTAGAATTTACTTGCATTGTGGGTTGTTATGATGAGTATTCCTTAATTTTTCAGTTTGTCTGGGTTGCTTATGCTGTGGATCGTGTGGATCCAAACATAATTCCTGCTGAGGTCTACATGCAAGCGGTTGTTTGGAGCGCTACAGTTCCATTAGTGTCATTTGAATGTATCGAGTGGCATGCGACCGATAGGGTCAGGCGACAGTTTGGTTTCATTCAGGGAGTACCTGATGCTGAGCAGAATTTGGAGAAGGCCCATGGAGAGGTTCTGACTGGTCCTAAGAATCTTAACTGGGCCACGGCACCGAGTCATTCAAAATGGGTGATGCATTGGACAAACAGGTATCACTACATTCTTTCTGAGCTTCCCATGCCTTCAGAGCATCATTTGGATACTTACATGAACTGGTACCGTACAAATTATGGAAACCGCTTAGCCTTGTTGAATCTTGTGGGTGAAGATAATGATGAAGGTAACCAGGACATGGATGCGGGTAATGATGATATGGATGGGGGTAACCAGGATATTGAGGAGGGTAGTCAGGATATGGATGAGGACAATGAACATCAAGAGCCACCAATATCACCTCCAAATCCGACTCAAGAAGAACAACCTCAGCCCACAACCCAGTATCAACCTCAGACACAGTTCACCTCATCATTTCCAATGCAGCAACAATATTGGGGTATGTCACAGTTTGAAACAGGTGAAGGACCTTCTTTTAGCCAGTTGCTTGGTTTCATGGCTGCAGATGCAGCACAGTCACAATATGGCCATCAGCTTGAGATCATGCCAGGCAGGTATTCACTGGATGCGAGGTATCCAGGCCATACCTCATCCGTTGCTTCTGGAGGGTTCGTATCTGTCGACTCTAGTAGGAGTGAGGGTGGTCGCGGTGTCATTAATAGTCAAAATCCTAGCCGTCTTAACATGGGACTTATTGAGGAAGACACTAACACACTCGAACGAGAAACTGATGCCTATCTAGTTGACGACCCAGATGACGAAGGCGATGATGAGGAGGATGATATTGAAGAGTTTGATGAGGATGAAGAATCTCGTAACGATGGTATTATGTTTAATATTTTACTTTATTTATTCTATATTTGAATGTATCTTGTTTGCATAATTGGCCTCTGTATTTGGATTTTTGTTCTTGATTTGTTGTAATTATGTTGCTTATGAATATGTAGTATGCTGCATCTAGTTGTTTATTCCTTTATTGTATACAGGTCAGGCACACAGTCCGGATGACAACGTCAAAGGTTACAATCTAAGGATCGATCCCCCACGTCGGAGTGCTAATCGTTTTACTCCTTCTGTCTTTAAAAAAGCGGTCAAGAAATGCAAGAGCTTTGTGAAGGATGTAAAATGGGGAATGAGAAAGTAGTTATTTAGTTTTTAGTAGAATAATTGGTATATCTTGGAAACTATGTAGTAATGACTTAATGTAGTTTTTAGTGTACTTTGTAATGTTCAGAGTAATATCTTTGTGTTGGACATTATGTAATAATAAATAGCAGTAATGATCAGATTATATTCTATATTTATTGTGCTTATCGTGTATTGATATTGCTAATGTATTTATGATGTTTACTCTTTAATGTATTGATTTATAGATGTATTAATGATATTAATGTATTTATGTAATCAGGATGGATCAATAGAATAATGATTTTGATGTATTGATGCAAAACATATGCTCTTTACGAGCTTGATGTATTGATGTATTAACCATGATATTATATAATGCCACAGATATGTCATAATAATAGATTGTGATAAGTTATAAGGTTACATATAACAGGTAATGCTAATTAAATTTGCTCATTCAGGTAATATTATACAATCTCGTGTTAAACATATGAACCTAGGGGGCACATCTGTTGGTATTCGTAGCACCTGTCTGACGGCATCTGCTACGACTATGTCCTTCAGCCCCACATAATGTACATCTCCTAGGACGACGTAACATCCGCGTGTCCATCTCATTCAGAAAACGCGTCATCCTTGGGCGACCCTTCGTCACCCGTCTTAGGTACGGATTCGGAATGAACCTAGGTCCGTTGTAAGCAGGCCATGTAGCAGGATTACCCAGTGGCCTAAACCTTGCTCGGTACACCCGCCGCACTTGGTCCATCTTATACACATCATGTACATACATTTGCCAATCCAGTTGCTGGTTGGCACAACATGCGAATACATGTCTGCAGGGGATCCTGTCCACCTGGAACTCACCACAGTCACATCGTAGGCCACGTAGATCGACTGCAAACTCCATTCCACTTGGCATCTCCCGAACCTCAAAGACCTCATTCTGGCGGTCAAAGCAACTAACCTGAATATTTCCTGATGCAAGTTGGTTTGCATGCAACTTGGAGGTCACGATTTCAGAGAACACATGGCCAGCATTGATCCTTGCTTCCGCCTCTGCTCTTTTTCGGGTGAATAACTCATTTAGCCTGTAGAATGTTGCCTTCACAAGAGCAGTTATGGGGAGATTGCGTGCACCCTTCAAGACTGAATTAATGCACTCCACAAGATTCGTTGTCATGTGCCCCCATCGATACCCACCATCAAAGGCCAATGCGTACTGCTCGCGAGGAATTCGGTTTAACCAGTTTGTGTACGCCTCACCACGTTCCCGTAACCACTCGTAACGCACCTCATACTCCCGCACCGTCCTAGAATATCCTGGTACATCACAACATATGCAAAGCAAATGAATGTAGGTCAGTAGATTTATGTAAGGAAGATATAAAAATAAATTGCTTAAATTTGATAAATGGTTACCGATGTTCACGACCAATTTTTGGAGGTACGGTGCCTTGAACTTTCTCAAGAAGTTTGACTCTATATGCCTGATGCAAAACATATGAAAAGCTCTTGGAGGTGACCACGCTCCGTTACTGCGTTCCACAGCCGCATTTATGGATTCGTGCCTGTCGGATATTAGTCCCACACCGTCACCAGTTACAACATGTTGACGAAGGTTACTAAGAAAAAAATGCCATGCATCAGAGGTCTCTCCCTCCACAATAGCAAATGCAATTGGCACGATATTGTTGTTGCCATCTTGTGAAACTGCCACAAGCAAACAACCCTTATACTTTCCGTATAAGTGCGTCCCATCCACCTGTACAATTGGCTTACAATGTCTGAATGCCCTAATACAAGGATAATAACTCCAAAATACACGATGCATTACCCGAATATCACCCACCAACTCATCGCCTTGATATTCAGGCATAGTCTCAAAATGAACAACAGCTGATGGCTCCTTGTGACACATGGCCTCAAACCATATTGGCAATGCTTCATAAGAAGCCTCCCAACCACCAAATATTTTTTCAACTGCTTTTTGCTTAGCCAACCATGCTTTCCGGTAACTGACGGTGTAGTTGAACTTTGATTGGACTTCAGCTATAACCGATTTTACCTTCAATGCTGGGTCCGCCTCAACCAGTGGCTTAATTGCTTCTGCAATTGTGATAGAATCCAGCTTCGAATGATCCTGTGAAATGGTGGCTCTAGTACATGTGTGACTACCATTATACCTCCTTATAACCCAACAGTACCTCCTGCTGATCAAGCTAACCCTAATAAGCCAATCACACCCTGACCCATATTGAGTACACTTGGCATAAAATGTCAACGGCTCAGACTCAAACACCCGGTAGTCTACGCTTCGTCGTATGCTATAGTCTTTTACCGCCTTAATAACAGCTTCTCTTGAACTGAACTCCATACCTACGCCAAATTCACCGTCTTCCACAATAGGAATTTCTGCTGGGACTACAGAAATACTATAAATTTCATTAACACGTACATATTTAAAAAGCAATTATAAAGGTTAATCAAATTTCACTTAATCCAGCATGCTATAACTCAGAACCTAACAACATGTTATGATGTCACTCCATACAAATAACTAAGAATAGCAGCATATTTAAAAAGCAATCCGCATTTCCCGGTTCGACCGGGATACCAAACGAACCGGACCGGTCAGGCTGGTTCAACCGGTAAACCTTTAAACCGGACCGGTCCTGTCTGGTCCGGTTCATCGGAGTTGAACCGTTAAAAGGAACGCACCAGTGCACATCACTATTACAATGTCATTCAATCCGTAATAACCATACCATGCACAATTTTATTATTAATTTCTAATTCATACTTCTAGCATATAACAGTAAAAAAAATAAAATCAAATACCCCTAAACTTGCTAACTCATAATTGAATCAATGTCTAACTAATAAAGGACTAACACAACATTCACGTACCTGCAGTCATATATTCTGGAAATTCTGGAACATGCATGGCTTCCAGGTCTAAAACTCGCATGAAGGATGGCTCCTCAAACGGAACTTCGTTCCCGAGTGCATTTGCCACTTCCGTGACATCTGGGGCCATGGGTGCGTCACCTTCATCTTCATCTCCATTTGGAGCAACAAATTCATAGTTGCTTTCGAACTCTTCCTCACTGTCACTATTATAATCTTCCCGTAGAATATTTCGGTCTGCCTCAGATTGTTCGAATTCAACATACATCTCGATCCACGAGATCTGGGACCGATTTTCAATATACATTGAAAACATCTCGTGCATGCTCGCTTCGTCCATCACATATTTGGTTTGATACTGGACGAATCCACCAAACACCGGTATGGGATATCTGTATAGCATACACGATATCTTTCTTGCCCTCTCAGAATCAATCTTTTCACATATTACACCTTTCAACTCTTCAAATGAGATAACAAAAGGAATAACAACATCTAGTGGATTTTCACAAATAAATTTAACTCCTTCAGTCGTTTGTAACAAGATCTGACCAAAGTAGTACATTTTTAGTAATACTCTATCACTCATTTTTTCTCACTCAACACAAAAAAAGCATTACATTAATCTTTAACTACAAGATTTTCAAATCTCAAAACTGTAAAAAATGGATAGAAGAAAGAAGAAGCGGCAGTTCAGAACGAAGAAGACGCCACAAAGCACCACCAATTCACCTCACACTTTTATATCACCATCTTTGCAGAAATCGGACCCTTCGACTAGGTTAAACATGCATTGCAACAAAAAAAATGGATGACACCAACTCGGACCGTCCGAGATCCTCCAAAGCTTTTACAACACGGAGGGTCCGAGTTCAATGTTACCAACTAATGCCCTCAGCTATGAACTTGGACCCAACGATATGTTGCAAAATGATTCATTGTGAATTCGTAGGGTCCGATTTCAATAACACTAACTTTTGCTCTTCACCACACAAATCGGACCTGCGATTTGTTCTTCAAAATATTGATTACAAAGAAAACGCACGGTCCGTGTTCCTGCTGCTCAAACTGACAACAAGCTATCCCACATATATGTCTGTTTCCCCACTAAACCATATTAAAGTTAAGCTCACTCATGCCCCCCATTTCGAAAAAAATGACCCTATGTATAATGGATCGATTTGTATATCTTAAATTTTTTTAAATACAAATATAAAGGTTCGATTTGGATATCTTCTACAATTTTAAAAAAGATTTAATTATTCTATTGATTCTTATAGTTTTGCAAAATTTTTAATTAGATTCTTCTACTTTTTTTTTTAATTCAGTTCTTGCACCATTTTTTTTTAATTGAGTTCCTACACTTTTTTTCTTTTATTTGAGTTTCTGCACCAATTTTTTTTAGTTGAGTCTCTATATAATTAAGTTAACTACTACCAAGAGGAACCTAATTAAAAAAAAATTGGTGCAGAAACTCAATTAAAAAGAAAAAAATATAAGGACCTAATTAAAAATTTTGTGAAACTATAGAGACCAATAAAGTAATTAAACCTTAAAAAAACACAAAAAGTTATAATGTCAAAAGGAAAAGTATAGGGTACCAACATATTATTTGCCAACTTATTGTCAACAATGATTAATTATTATATTTTAAATACATATATAAAGAGACACATCCAAAAAATATATCTATAAAGACACTTCTATTAAACACAACCATAAAAAAATATTTTTGTTAGACACATCCATAAAGACACTTTCATTAAATACCGTTATAAATAAGAATTGGCAGAAATATTGTTGGTAACATAACAAGATTGATGTCAAAATATATTACTCGTCTCACTTTTATATCTAAATTTTTTAGCTTAATTCACACAAATATAATGTAAAAAAAATGTATCACATATATATGACTATTTTAAAATATTGAATCCGATATGTTGTGAAAAATAAAAAATTTTACAATATTCAAATTCAATCATCCGATTTCTAATTTTAAAAATTAAATATTTTTAAAATTGAAATCGAACTCTCTAATTTTACTTTTTAAAAAATTAAAATAATTAAAATATTAAAAATGGACTATCCAATTTTAATTTTCAAAAAATTAAAAGATAAAAAATAAAATTGGACCTTTTGAATTTTCAAAAATTAAAAAATTTAAAATTAAAATCAGAGTCCCTCAATGAATCGAACCATTTGATTTGCATATAATTTTAAGAAAATTACTCTATATCAAAAAGAGACACCAATCCTTCTAATAAGAGTGCATATCACACAATTTCGGTCTATATAAAAAAAATAGCTATTAAATAAATTTCGATCTTTTTTTTAATAATATGAAACAATGCGATTCTTTTGTCATTTTACTTTTAAGTATTATGTTATTACTGTTAAATTAGTTAAAGACCTAAATATATCAACTAAATAATTTTTATTATAAATTAAAAATAAAAATGACAAAAAGATCATGTTATATCAAACATTAGGCTGCATTTATTTTTAAAAATATGATAGAATAAGACACTGAAAATAAGATATAAAGGGACAAAGACACAAAATTTTATATTCTTGTATTCTGTTTGGTGATAAATTAGAACAAATTATAAAAATATAATTTATTCTCATTTGTTTCATATTAAAAAAATTTAAGTTGAAAAATATAATAATAAAAAAATATAATTATGAAAAATTAATAAAATAATAAAAGAAAAAATAAAAAAATAAATTGTATCCTTATTAGTGTTTTTGTGTCTTTTCTGTCAGAATAGACACAAAATACACTAATTCAATATATTTAGACACATTATTTCTATTTATGTATCCTCTATTAAATACAATTTTATATTTTCGTGTCTTTGTCTTAATATTCTATCTTTATAAACAAATTCAACTTTAAAGAACAAGGATCGAATTGAACTTGTTTTGTCATGAACAATTTGTCTAATGCCATAATAGCCAAAATTTAAATTGGGTGTTAAATAAAAAAATTTAAAATATTTTGCTAACTTATACCTAAAGACACATTTTAAAGAATCATAAAGAAAATTTTTTGACTAAAAACTATTGAAATTATTTTTTTATATTTTTAATATATTTAATATATTAAAAATTTAAAAGTTTTTTATTAATGTATTCTTAACCTATGTTCTTATTATGACATAAATTAGTTAAATCCAAAATTAAAATGATTATAATAAGATATTAAATATTAATAAAAAAAATAAAAACTCAGTATTAATTATTTAAATTAACGTGGTCAACTCTGGGCGACTGTTGTACCCGTTATTGATCAAAAACCTAAGTATGAATAATGAGTAGATATAAAAAAAAGTTATTCATTACGTTATTTTATTGAAAAAAATTAAAGAACCAACTACAATATATATATAAATCTTCTGTTATTCAATTAGTTGAGTCTAGTTTATTATCTTTTAATTGATTTTCTAGCAAAATCGTTAAAGTTATCTTTTTAAAAAAAAAAAGAAAAATTTTAATTAATCAATTATTTAAGAAACGCGTCAAAGTGGCCCACATACGTGTGTGAACGCGGAATATATACAACACAGCCATAACAATGTCGAATGTTCAGAGTTTTTCATTTCCAATTTTCTCTGCGCTTTTAACATCATCAATAATACGCTGCAATCATGTCATCATCATTAGCAACACGCATTCTATCATCGGCATTCATAGTTTCCTTCATAGTTCTCCACCTTTTCTTCCCCTGCAGAGCCGATGTTGGAACCGCTGCTAGTTACTCCCCTCCATATTTACGTAAGTTTTACATGCTCGCGAATTCTGTCCTACATATCCAGTAATTCCTTGACCAAGTTAAATGAATATTTAATTTGAGATGGATTAACTTTTTGCGTGTAAAACTGAAGAATATTCTGAAAAATACTATATAAAGTGGATATTATAATAGCTATTATATTAATCAATTTAGATTAATTTAATAGTTAGTTTATTATTCAGCTTAAAAAAATAGAATTTAAATATTATCATGTATATATAATAATTCATTGTTTGATCAATTCTTAAATAAAAGTCAAATTCATGATGAATTGATCATTAGACTCCAAGACACTATAAGAAACAAAAAATTTAGACTAATTATACATTTTAAACAAAATTTAACATGAATCTCTAAAATTAAGATAATTTTTTTTATATATATTTTTACAACATTTTTTAATTTTGTTTTTTGTTTTATGTAGCTTCGAAGTGTTATGGGACGGAAGCCACAGAGTTCCCATCGAGCAATCTGTTTGCGGCGGCGGGAGATGGAATATGGGACAATGGGGCAGCTTGCGGTAGGCAGTATCTGGTGAGATGCATCAGTGCGGAGCAACCAAGGACCTGCATTCCCGACCAAAGCATTCAGATCAAGATCGTTGATTACGCTGCCACCGCTGTTTCGGCCGCCTCCGCTAGCGGCACTACCTTGGTGTTGTCCGACAAGGCATTTGGCAGTATTGCCAATACAACTGCCATCTTAATCAACATAGAATTTCAACAGTAATAATTAATTAATTAATTAAACTCTGATCTGGCTCTTCTTCTTCTACCTAGTTGAAAGATTAAGATTTACCTGTGTGTGCAGGGTGTGATGATTGGTATATGTAGCTTCGGCTAGTGCTGTCTGTATTGGGACCCTGTATTATTATTGGCGTGGCGGCTCAAAAGTCAAGTGTTAAAAGTGGCGACTCTTGAATCAAGGAAGATATTTGTCTAAAGAAGGCAGTACGTACCTACGCCGAAGGTGCCTTCAATTTTAACATTTCAAGTGTACGGATTTCTCAACTACTTATTTTTGTTTTTATTTTCGTGGTGTGTGTGTGTGTGTTTTGGATCTGTGTAGAGGCGGTTGCTTTGGATATTAGAATCAAGTATACCAAGGCAAATAAGCTACACAGGATGTTTCTACCTCACTTCTGCCTTTGGATGCTTTTGGAGTGGCATTTCGACATTTAAAAGTATTATATGTATAAAAAAATTAACTATTAAATTAATTATTATATTTTTGTGTATAAATATATATTATTTAATCTATTTTTTATGTGTATGTTATATATTGCGATATATATTTTATGTGAATAATTGATTTAGTAATTAGCTTTTAATATATTCTAAAAAATTATAAAAAATGGTAAAATTAATGATTTAAATTTTATTCTAAGTTTTAACTCAATTAGATTAGTCCTAAATTTTTACGAGTTCGGTTAATATGTGCTTTAAAAATATATAATAAGATTATTATTAATGAAATATTTTAAATATTTTTTTAATAAATATAAAATAAATGCATTAATTGTATTTTTTATTTTAATTATGTAACATATTCAAATTTTTTTGACAACTAAGTCTAATTAAATTGGTCCAAATCTAATAAAAATCAATTTCATTAGAGAGAACGTGTCTACACACTCCAACTTCTCAACATCTTCAACTTCTTCGTGTTTCTATTTTTTCTTCACGTGTTTTCTCCTCATTGTCATTCTTTTATTACTACTATTATTGCTGCATTTTTTTCCTTTTCTTCTTTTATTTTTCTAGTGATTTTGCAGTATTATGTATTTTTTTCTTTTGTTTGTTTGATTTTTTATTTTTATTCTTGTTAAAACGGTAAAACAAGAAGAATTATGAGAAGGTAAAACAAGAAGGAGAAGATGAACAAGAAAAGAAAAAGAAGACCATGATGATGATGAAGAAGAAGAGGATTATGAGTTTTGAGTTATGCAGAATTTATTAAAAAATAACACCAAAATTTTTTAAGTGTGACACAGAAGTTTCTCAATTTTAACACCAAAATTTTTTAAGTGTGACACAGAAGTTTCTCAATTTTAACACAAAAATTTTTTAACCGTGACACAAGTTCCTGTTAAGAGGGTGAAACAAGAATTATGAGAATATGAAACAAGGAGAAGAAGAAGAAGACGATGATGATGAAGATGAAGAGGAGGAGGAGGAGAAGGAAGGAGAGTTTTAAAGTGTGAAGAATTTATTAAAAAATAATGCCAAAATTTTTGTTTCTTCTTCTTCTTCTCCTTCTCTTTTTTCATATGTTATTGCAGTTATTTATTTTTTTGTTTGATTTTTTTTTGGGTTTTATTCCTATAAGAAAGTGAAATAAGAACTATAAGAAAATGAAATAAGTAGAAAAAATGAAAAAGAAGAAGAAAAAGCAGTAGAAGATGAGGAAGAAGAGGGAAAAAATTTTGAATTGTGCATAATTTATCAGAAAAATAACACCAAAATTTTTTAACAATAACACATAAATTTTTTAGTTTTGACACCGAAATTTTGCTACAAAAATACAAAAATATATTCTTTAATGCTGTATTTTTCCGTTCTTTTTATTCTTCTTCTTTTTCTTTTTTCTGTTGCTCTTACTTCTTCTTTTAGGAATATTACTTCTCATACAAAAAATATTTTCAGTGTTGTGTATTTTGTGTGGTTACTTTGATATATAATTTTGTGGTTGATATTGTTAGTTATTATACACCAAAATTACTTAATGATTACGATACACAAACTTAGTTTGCAAACAAGTACACAAACAAGACTAAATCATGAACAAAACACATATCCAAAATCAATTTTGGATCAAACAACATCATCAATATGGCTTAAATGATGCCAAAACCATTACAATTACATTTGATGACCAAATTACACCAAATTCAAGTGAAAAGACTAAATGTACCTCAATTAACTCAGAAGTGCACCAAAATTACTTTATGATTGCGACACACAAATTTAGTTTGAAAAAAAACACAAAAACAAGACTGAATCATGAACAAAAATATATCCAAATCAATTTCGGATAAGACAACATCATCAATATGACAAAAATTTGATAATAACGATAATGATAATGACGATACGTACAAGAAGACGACGATGATGACGATAACGATGATGGTGATGATGATGATGATGATGATGATGATGATGATGATAGAGGAGAAGAAATTCAAGTGAGAAAAGAAGGAGAAAGAAGAGGAGGAGGAAGAGATGGTGGTGGTTGTGATAGCAATGACGATAACGAAAGAGAAAGATAACGAAAAATGAGGAGAAGAAGAAGAAGACGAACAAATGGGTGAAGAAGAACGTGCACGCGTGAATTTGAAGCACCAGAGGTGTAGAAGAGTATGCGCGTAGATTTAAAACCCTTAATAACAACTTGATTGGATTTGATTAAATTTTTTTCTTGGTTGTAGAGTTTTATTCTTTCTATTTTTGGCATAACTGAACAAAATAACTAAATTCACTTTTTTTAGATAGCAATTACCTCACAAACATTAGTGATGTCATCTTATCATGAGTTTCAAAAAGTATTGAAAAACGAAACAAAAATCAAAATGTGATCATGTGGCAAAGACAAAGAGAAAAATAGGAATAAGTGGTTTGACTTCTTCATATGCCATTTTTTGTGATGAGGTTTTGGAGAATTAATCTTGAATATTTAAGGTTTTAGATGAAAGTAGTAATTTGCATAGAAGGCACCTTGAAATTTCATGCTTTTCTCAAAGTAATCGACACAGTTGGTGTCTTAATGCACTAATGCTATATTGGTGAAGGCTATGGTATGGACATCAAGAAACATCCAGACGTATGGATGCCAGGTGTATGTCTCCATCACACTACGCGTGTGGGATTTACATGGATTTGGGAAGTCAGGATGTACGATACTATCCTGACACAAGAAGTAAAGAAAAGTGATTTTCAGATGTGGACCATTAATTTTGCAAAGGATTAATTGTTAAAGTGTCATTATTAATGCAAGTATGTGGTTAAATAATTTTTGGAAGGAAACACTTGGTGGGCCGATTGGATTTTTGACAGCATTGGGCTGTGTATTTTGGACTCTTTTTGGGTGAAAAATTATTTTGTGTTGACATTTTTTGAATCAGGGCAGTCGTCAGAGCTATCTTTCTTAACGCCAACCTAGTAACTGAGAGCCAGTAAACATGAGTGAAAATGGCAAATCCGGTCGAAGAAAGAGGATTTTAAATTTATATAAAAAAATATCATTGTAAATTGGGAAAAAGAATAAAGGGGAACACATCATCGAACACAATTGAAGGGAAGGAAACCTCGGAACCTTAGCCGTTATACTCGGATGGTGCAATAGCTGGAGTGTGGTGACGTTGTCCCCGAAGAATATAGAATATTGTGGTTTTTATTAGTTGGCCAGTACCGGAAGGCATTTTATACACGATTGGAGTCTAGAGCGATTGGTATGTTCTGGTACCTCTCTCTGTAGAAAGTTGTAAAGTGGAATTTAGCGGCTAGTGATTTTGATTCTATTCCCAGTGGTTTCCTTCTGATTTTTATAAATCCCTTATTCGATTTAATGTGGGTTTTGTATTGTGGTGTGTATGTTCTAAGTTATGGATTTTGACAAATATAAAATATGTAGCAATGTTAGACGGGTTCTCGCCGGTAGTAGTTATGGTAGTATGTGTTTGTGTAGATATAGATTAAGCTAGTGTTAAAATTGTGTGGTTTGGATTTAGAATATTTCGTTGTTATGCCCAGTGGTTGGAAACTGAAGTCTGTTGGGTTATATATTCAACTATGCACGAGTTTAAAAATACCTATGAATGTATGTAAGAGAATGTCTGTACGATTTCGTTTTGGTGTGTTATGATTGGTTGTGTCACGAGTTGTGCTTGTGAAGTTGTAGATGACAACAGTCAACTTGGAAGATGTGTTCTACACACGGAGTGATGACGGTGTTGACTACAGAGATATTGGTTCTTTGACCGGTGACGACATATTAAGAAAGATATTTCCAAACGAAAAATATGCATACAATTTCTATCAAAAGTTGGGAAGGTTTCATGGTTTTGGAATTTAGAAAGGGGATATGTTTAAGGATGAAGGAGGGAACCTAATTAGGCGAAGTTTTTTTTGCAATAGAGAAGGGCTTAGACATAAAAAACACTACAATCGGGTGGATAGGAAGAGGCCCATAAGCCAGAGACAAGGACCAACTGTGAGGCAAGGATATGCATATACTTTGACAGGAGCAATAACATGTGGAGGGTGAAAAAGGTTATCACGAACATGCACTCACACATCATGACATGGTCCACCTAATTCCAAATTTTCGGTCCATGACAGAAGCGGCAAAAGCTCAAATAAATGGGATGCAAGTGTGTAGAATTTTGACGTCAAAGACGATGCAATACCTTGGCTGGCATGGCCGGAGGGTGTTTGCTAGTTGGATTCCTGAAGAAAGATACTTATTAGGCCTGACAGCATGGACCCTACCTACGGGTACCCAACCCGACCCAACTCGGTCAGGTAGGGTTGCCAACTCGATCCGCTGCGGGTAGAATTGGATGCGGAACAGGTAGGGTGCAAGTTGAGCCTCAACCCTACCTGCACCACCCATATATATGTATTATATATTCAAAAATGATACATATGGAAGTTGAACCAAAAACCTTCAGCATGTGCAAAAAGTTTTTAGCCACTGAGCCAAGTTTATAAATTTGTAATGTTAACATATTTATTTCTATAAAACTCATTTCTCATTTAATGAGATATAAATACAACTCTAACAACCTACTTGCCCTCAATCCATTCAGATTATAAACCTTATTTCACAGCTTTCACTCCCTCAGCGGTGCAAGAACCCTAATCCTTTTCTCTCAAATCCAAATCTCTCCGCACTCTGACTGTGTTGCTGGCGCTACTCACGTTAGCCGCGTCTGCCGCAACTTGCGTTGCTGATGGTGTTGCAGTCTCCCCTCACTCTTGTTGCCAGCTTGCTCACAAAACACGTTCTCTGTTCAACTTGCCTGCGTCGCGTCGCCGGCTCTACTGTACCCTATCCTGTGCTTTATTTCTCTATTCAACGCCTGCTCATCATGCTGAAATTCTCAAAGTATGTTTAACTGCCTTCAAAATTGAAACTCAGTTATTATTTAATTTTATTTTAATTAGATATGTATTTGTGTGTGCATAGTGCGCGTATGTGTTTCAGTTTTTGTGTGCTTTAACAAATTAATAATTAGATTTAATTTAAACATGATCTTCAATAGATAACCTTTTGCCTAATATTGTGATAAATTTGGCCATAATTCTAATTTGGTCATTCCTTGGTTTAATTAACATACATTAATGGAGATATTTGGAAAAGATTCCTTTGACTAAGAATTAAGAATCTCGTATAAAGCTGATGAAAAGTTTAATGCAAAGTGGAAGTGAATGAAAACTCGGACATAACATTTATAGAATTATTATTTGTGATAGTGAGTTTGGTAAATGTGAATTCAAAGAATAACTTATAAAAATATGAGTTATCGTTTGGCTCCTTTTCTATTTTATTTTATTAAAGTATATATGAAATAAAAAAAGGATGATGACTTTTTTAGGTGAATCAAGGAGTTTAGGAATGAGGAATTCAATTATGTTGCAGAAGGCTTTTTCATTGGTTTAGTTATCACTATGTTAGCTTCTTTATTGCATAAGTATATATGGAGTAATGTATTGTTTGTTTAAAGGAGAAAACATCTGCAAAAATAAATAGTTATAAATGTGTTTTTATTTGCTAAATTTTGTTTTTAATGAATACTTAAACGCTGATTGTTTATTTGTTAATTATTTAGTAATATTTGTTTAATTAATTTTGACTCATTTCTACAACAATAAATCTTAATTTCTTATACCTTTTAAAAAGAGTGAAGTTGAAATCCTTTTATTTAGATTGGTTGGAAGTTGGAACAGATGCTGACATTTTTTTTAAGTTTATGTAATTTTAATTTGAGTTCATGGTTTTATAGTGTAAAAGAATATATGCAGATTTTAATTTGAGTTTGAGTTGAGGTCATTACTTTATGTTGTTTCTGTTATATGCATATAAATTATTTGTCATAAATTTTTATTTCTCTAAAAAAATTATTTAATCATTAAGAAATTAGAGAGAGGAGTTTATTGGTAAGTGTTGTTTCTGTTTCTGTTACATTAATATATTTGTATATCTGTACAAAGTGTATTTGAACATGGTACATTTGTATATATTTGTAAGGAATTCACTTCGAAATGTCAAGTACTAACATGGATGTAGTGGCACAAGATGTGGTTGCAGAAGAACAACAAGAACTCTCGGTGGAAACAACTGCTAATTTTATTCTAGGAGAGTCTGCTTCGATTGAAAATAGCAACAAATCGAGCTTGAAGAGTGTTTATTGGCAATACTTTAATCGGACAAAATGCAACCACTGCAAATATGTTCTTGGAGCCAATCCAAGAAATAGGACTACAAATTTGAAGAATCATGTGGTCCACTATTGTAAAAGGATCAAATTAGCAAACTCTAGGCAATCAATAATTGCTAATTCATTGTCTAAACATGCAAGGAGTGGTGCAAATGCTTTTGTATTTGATCCATCTTATACAAGAAGGTGTATTGCCAAGGCCATTTGTATGTAATATAAAATGGTTGTATCGAAATGTGTTTTCTCGATTAAGACAGAAGGATCCTAATTACAAAAGTTTACTAAGCAATGAAGAGTGCGACCTTGCTAAAGAAATTTGTGGTAAATTAAAATTATTTTATGGCGTGACACAATTGTTTTCTGGTATTCAAGTTCCAACCGCTAATATTTTTTTTTAACAAAGTATGTGATATAAATGTTGCCTTAAAAAATGGTCTGTTTTTCCAAATCCACTGATTAGTAATATGGCATGTAGTTTAAGGGTAAAATTTGATAAGTATTAGAAAAAAATTCATGGCATGATGGGTGTTGTTGTCATTCTAGACCTTAGGTATAAACTTGTTAGGCTTGAGTATAAATTCTCAATGTCAAAATCATGATGAGTGCTCAAGTAAAATTGAGAGGATCAAACAAATATGCTATGACTTACTTCATGAGTACCAACAGAATCTATTTAATTCAAGTAATGTATTTGAGGATTCTATATAAGAGCTACAGATGAATACACAGCAAGATGATAATGCTGCTTACTAGTTGTATATCAGAGAAAAGAAAAGAGAAAAAGGTTCATTTGTAAAGACTGAATTTGATCATTACATAAAGGAAGATGTTCATCATTTGAGTGCTGACTTTGATATTTCAACTTAGTGGAAAGTGAATGGGGCTAGATTTCCAACCCTTTAAAGAATTATAAGAGATATATTTACTATCTCAATGTCTACTGTTGCTTCTGAGTCTTCTTTTAGCACAGTGGTCGAGTAATTTCTCCTCATCGTGATAATCTTCATGAAGATACTGTGAAAGTTTTTATGTGTAATCAAAATTGGTTGTGGACAGCATATCATCAAAGAGGTTATTTATGATTTAACTTAACTATTTGTTTATGGTAATGTTAAATTTAGGGGTAAGTATGGTTTTGGTCCCTAACGTTTTGGTCCAGAATCAAAATCGTCCCCCTTGTAATTTTTGAATTAAAATCGTCATTAACATTTTTTTGTATTAAAATCGTCCTTTTTAATAAAATTTTTAATTTAATTCCTAAACTACCCCTACTTTAATAAAAAAATAAAATTTAAAAAAATAAAAAAAACACGTTTTGGGGGAGGGGGCAAAGGAAACGCGTTGGGGGTGGGGGGGAGAAAGGAAACGCGTTAGGGTGGGGGGCGAGAAAGGAAACGCCGCCGCCACCATCGCCGGTCCGCCCACGAGCCGCCGTCGGAATCATGACCAGAGGAAGACGTCACCGTTCATGCATGCTCCTGCCACCACGTTGGGGGTGGGGGAAAGGAACCACCCAGCTGCTGCCGCCATTCACCTTCTGCATCTGCTTCTGTTTGAATTTGTTGGATTTGTTGATTTGGCTTTCTATTTCTGCTTGTGTTAAATTTGTGTTGGATTTGTTGATTTTCTGCTTTCTGTTTCTGCTTCTCTAGTGGTGGTAGAGGTGGAGGCGGAGGTAGAGGTGAAGGGTGGGGGGAAGGGGAGACGGGGAGGGGGTGGGAGTGGGGTGAAGGGAAGGGAAAACGGGGAGGGGGAGGTGACGCGGGGTGGGGATGGGGTGCTGCAAAGGGAAGATGGGGAGGGGGTGACGCGGGGTGGGGGTGAGGGGGAGGGGAGGCAGGGAGGGGGAGGGGGAAGGGGACAGGGGGGAGGGGAGGCAGGGAGGAGGGGAAGGGGTTTAGGGGGGAGGGGGACGGCGGCGGCGTTGGAGGTTGTGGCGGTGGTGTTGGTGGAGGTTGTGGCGGTGGTGTTGGTGTTGGTGTTGGTAGAGAAAGTAATTATGTTGGTAGTGGTGAGGGTATTTTTGTCCAAAAAAAATAAAAAGAACGATTTTAATATGAAAAAAACATTAAAGACGATTTTAAATCAAAAATTACAAGAGGGACGATTTCGATTCTGACACAAAATTTTAGGGACCAAAATCATACTTTCCCCTTAAATTTATATATAGATTGATTAATAAATTGATTTATTATCTTTGATTTTTAGGTGAAAAACCTGATTATCAAACTGCAAATGATAATGATGTTGTATCTGAAGTCATAGACTAGTGATGGTATTGTTACAACAAATGAAATGCTCATGGAGACATAAAATTAAATAATTTTATTTATGTTTGTGTTATTTATTTAGATAAAGACTTTTATGTGTAATTAAATATTTGATGATTATGTTGCGTATGAGATAATTGTGTTATTTGTGAAATAATTTGTGTTGTTTGAATGTATGAATTAATTTTTTAATTTTTATGCTTTTTAGATTACATAATAATGTTGTTTCTTTTTGTCAACCTGCAGGTAGAGTAAGGTTGAGTGTTGGTCAAAAACTCAACCCGCGGGTAGTGTTAGGGTTAGGTTCAAACCGTACCTTACCCTACCCATTGCCACCCCTAATGCTTATAACTATGTTGATAGGAGTAGGCGTGCTAGTATAGTTGACGGGGATGCAAACTTGGCTGTAGTGTACCTAGAGGGAAAAGTTGATGCCAAACCCATGTCCATGGCTTTGGGGACTTAATGTGGACGAGGACAAGACAAGTAAGGTATGCCTTATTTTTACTAGTTCTGATGACGTTGCTGTGTGTTGTCTAAAACTGTGTAGACATTATTCATTTCCTTCTATCTGTGATGAATGTCGCAGCTGATGGAGATGGTGACCTCTCTTGCAAATGCCTTATGATTGGGGAAACTAATGTGTGCTGCTCTGCTTGTGTTTCACTTCAATTCTAGTCAAAATTATTGGTTTGTTTGTTAACAAACAATTGGTTTGTGTAGAATGTTTTATCCCTTTCTTGGTTGTATCTAATTAGTGAATGTTGTTTGTAGTTATAATTAATTGTAACTTGAACCTCAACATGAGTGTTGTGGCTGATTCTCTAAGTATTGTCTTTGAATAATTTTCAACCAAAATGAGTTTGTTACCAACTATGATATAGCGATACGTTAAACTGCAATATTGAAGGCAACATTCAACCCATCCCAACACATTGTTGTCATATGGAGTGAGCCCGAAATGGAAAATAGGTCCATCTGTGTGCTGAGGATTCGGATAATAATAAGGCCCACATAGCATTAGGCCTTTCTCTCCACCCGATCTAGGACGAGAACGGTGGAAGAAGGGTTCGCATCGGAATCTTTTTTAGTCATACCTACTTGTGTATTTTTGGATAAGCTAGGGAAATGGATGTAAATAACTTCAATGGGTCTGGGTTTTTCGGCCCAATAAGTTGTACGTTGTATCCACGTGAGTTGCTATTTTTCCTCAATGCCCATGAACTTTATTATTTAGTTGGAATATCTTTCGTACCCATTGACGTGCTATGTAGACAACTTTTTTCAAAATCGGACGGCTTGAAAAAAATCAACATCGAGATTCTCGCCAATAGTCTGCTAGAAAAGACTCTAAAAAGTCCTATGAGGAACAACAGGTTTGACTAGGGTTGCAAAAGTAGATGCAAATGAGTCGTAATTACCATTTTATCTACTCCATTTTGTTAAGTATTTGCTATTCATGTTGTATATTTCTAGCCATATGCCAACAAGTCAAACAACATTGGCTTATATTCTACCATGGATGCGGGTTCAAGTGGTGTCCAAGCAGACCTTGATGGGGATCACTCGTCGAAGCCAACATGTATGTTTATGCCAACCTATGTCAATCACCTTGGTTTATTAACTTGTATAAACTAGGCATCCAAGAATTTTATAGTTACAATCTATTTAACTTCACATGTTCAGGGGTTAGTGGTAACGAGGAAATCCAAACCAGGGATGACATCTTCATATATGAAGAAGATATGGACCTGATGCTCCTGAGGGTCTGTGCAAATCTGCGTGTTGGCTCACCGCCTTTCATTCTAAGAAAGGCCAACAATTCGCATGGTAAGGTTCGATTTTGGTATTTTGTAATCTTGCCTAGCTTGCAAGATTTATGAATGTTGTTGCTGAAGGTCCTGTGTGCAGGGAAGACTGGGATTCTAGGCAACAAGTTTTTCACCATGCTGGATAAGATTCTAGATATCATTGGTTATGCAATCTTGGACTTCAACTATAGAAAATGCGACTTCTAGAGAAATTCTTTGGCATAGGGACATTCCATGTGTCTATCATTCTCAACGATGGTTAGTTGCTGGAATTTAATATTTTTTAATAGACTCTTTTTTGTTGGGCTTGTTATTTTGTTAGGCTATAAAAATATATAATCATTCGCTGGTTTTATGGAATATTGAAGTTATTTTAGTTTCCAAGCACTTTTTCTTCATATTTTTCTAGTTGTTGGGTTGAAGGTCTAAAGTGGAAACAACGTAAGGAAATGAGTGAGTGGTTTCATAACAAACAATTAACGCTAAACTATGTTCATTATTTTCATTTTAGTTAGGGTTTCGAAGAAATATTTGCAATTTCGGTCTGAATACTTGTTCTTGACACCATTTATCATTCAATTATATCTACTATTTATTGCATAAGTAAAATGAATCATGCAAAGGAAGAACGAATGTATTGCATATCGGAATAATTGGAATGATTCAAGTGAATTGCAAAAATAAGACAATTGACACATGTGAGTTGAATATATTTACGAGTGACACCAACATGTGGTGAACAAAGTCTACATAGCTAACGCTTCAAAGCCCATACTATAATATATTTATGCATCGGATTATAGTTACACTCGTGATGGGTGTTGAATTTCAAATACCACATAATAATCAAAACATTAGTTTTCTGGGCGTTACAAGATGCACAAACATGTAGTCATTGATTATATAACGGTATAATAAGAAGGCAAAATATAAACATGAACAACTTAGGCAACCACATATCACTTTAGATCAACCAAGTGAGCTTCAATAAGCATATTCTGGTTGAAGATAAACTAACGTGCAGTTGTCCATGACAATTGACTGAAAATGTCAGACACGAACAACCCAACTATGAATCGGATCTTAATCAAAAGTATAGTATTCTAGTTACGGTGACATGCGACGAATGGTAGATACAAAAGTCATTCGACGAGTGTCTCAAAAGTACCCTTCAAGTAGCATCACCCTGGGTCGAACCAGCTTTGCTTGAGGCATCTCTGACATGCTTCCATGCCTTTCTGGATGATTAACGGTACCTCTTATCCCAGTTATTAACCGCCATACGACCTAGGGGTATTTGTGGTGCGGTGTAGTTTGGTTATTTAAGAAAAAGCCATCCGATCTTATCGTTTATTAAAATTACGGTTCGGTTTGGTTCAGTTATATTGTTAAGATCATCCAAACCAAACCAAACCAATTAAAATCAGTTTGGTTTGGTTCGATTTTTTCGGCTTTTGAATTAATTCAAAGGAAAAACATGTCCTACTTAGTCAGAGTCATAAAAACAAAATCATACAGCAATAAAGAAATTATGTGCATAATTGTAACCCAGATGACTAAATAATTGTAACCCAAAACTAACAATCATAACAAAAAAACCAAATGACTAAATAATTATGTACATTTTTTTTCATCAAGAAAGGTAAAAAACCAAATTATTAGAAAGAAATAATCATAACCCAAAACTAATAATCATAACAACAAATTAAAAAAAATAAAATCAAGATCCT
This sequence comes from Arachis hypogaea, assembly GCF_003086295.3. Classification (NCBI taxonomy): domain Eukaryota; kingdom Viridiplantae; phylum Streptophyta; class Magnoliopsida; order Fabales; family Fabaceae; genus Arachis; species Arachis hypogaea. Next base: position 107,308,287 of record NC_092036.1, on the reverse strand, counting down.
AAAACAAAAGGCAGAACCAATAACAAATGGAATAATCATAAGAAAAAATCAAGAAAAAAATAAAAAAGAACCAAATATCAGAAAAAGAATCGGAGATGGTGAGATGACAGAGATGACAGCGCGTCAGTGGCCACAAGGGAGCGGCTACGCTAGAGGGATGTTACGGATTCAACAACGGAGACAAAGTGGAGGACAAATAGCACAGCTTCAATGACAAACAACAAAAAGCCAGAGACGAAGGCCCAGATGACTAGAGCACGACAGTGCTACGATTGTTAGAGATGGAAGGCGTAGGAAGAGGGGCTCGCTTAGTCGCTCTCTGTGCGCAATGGCAGTAGCAACATCATTGTGTGTGGCGGCAACGACATTGTGCACTTGTGCGTATGCAGCTCTCTTAGTGAACGATGGAGAGGGAGCAATGGAGAGAAAGGGAGAGGCTACAACTGTGAGGAGGGAAAGGGAAAGGCTGTGACTGCAATGGTAAAAAGGCTAACTGACTCTACGAGGAGGGGAATGGAGAGGGATTGAGTCTGAGTGATGGTTGAGGATTGGAGAAGATTGTGCGACACTGCGGCGTAGGAGATGGGAAAGAGAGTCTGAGTGAGGGTGTTAGCGTATTGGGTTAGGTTTAATTTAAGGGTATTTTGGATCTTTAACTTATAGTTGTGGTTTGGTTTAGGTTTTCTACACTAGAACCGAAAACCGAACCGAACCAAAGTAAAAACAGCAAAAATTTAATTTTTGATTTTTGGTTTATTCGATTTTCAGTTTTTGTGGTTCGGTCTGTCAGTTTTGTTTGGTCTAGTTCAGTTTTGAACACCCCTAATACGACCTATGTCTGTCCAGAGTGCGGTGTGCTTCCCTATGACTAGGTCCAGTGCGAGTCGCATTTTGGTGGTTGCATTGACGACCTGGTTTCAGTAGAGCCAGAACAACGATAAGATAGTCGATAAGGGACCAATCATATGGGGGCACAAACGCAAGATGCAATGAAAAGAAATTACCTGTAAATTGTAATCTCGTCACATGTGGGACTGGATCATCCACTGTGTCACCTGCACTCCGCAATCATTGTTGAAAGCATTTAGGCACAATGAGGAAATAAACATTTTAAGTATATCAGTACAATGAGAAAATTAAGTTAGATATGGTTATACACGATCTTTCGTGCTGCTGCCCTATTTCAGGTTCGACGACGTCGAAAGTCGAAGGCTTCAGTATCATGCAGTTCACCTTATCCTCATAGAAACTTCGGTCAGCAAGCATATTCTCCAGGAAAAAAGCCCAAGCACCAAGTACAAGTGATTCTGTTACATTCGCATGCAAGGAATATGACTACAATGGAAAAAAAAGTATCCATTTATTACCACGTATTGCATTTGATTCTCACCGGCCTTTGTCTCCTTATCAACTTTTAGAGAGTCTAGATACACAAATTTCAAGCTCACAAAGTCAATAATCATGAGGTACCAGTGATTATCCTTGTGCATCGGCAGATACACCTATTAACACAACACTGCACAAACAACATACTCAGATGAACATTGACACTAACAACTGACAAAAAATTTGGATTCAACACCGTTGACCTAAATAATACCTTTATTAGCCAAGCCCATGAATTTCTTCTTAATGTATTCGAATGTTTGAGGGTAATGGTGCCCTGGGCTCAATGCAATTTGCTGACAAGATTTCAAATGATTAGATGCCCGTCAGCCTTCTGAATCATGGATAATGTATAACGTGCTTCAAATCATGCAACGAAATTGATTCTAGGGGTACTAACCAAGAAACTAGTAAGAGGCCACCATCTCTTCAAAATTGATTCAACAGTCATGATCCTGGTGTACATTGCGGTGGTCAAACTAAGCACCTATAAGTGTCACACATTCAGACATCATGCAAGACTCAACATATAATTGGCACACACCGGGTTTTGGTTTATTACATTGTTGATGACTTGCTGTCTGGGCATAGTATCTGAGTAGAACCTCTAGTTACTGGGCAGTGTTCATCGGGAACAAGCACTTTGCTGCAATCAGTCGAACCAACTTCATAAATGTGTTTCCAAAATCATTATGTGTACCTAACGCGAATGCAAAAAATTTGTGTGTACACCAACCTTTTCGAGAGGTCTTTACCGAATATGTATGCCGCTACTGCAATATCCAGCCTAGCGAATTCCATTCCTTCCGGTGGGGGGAACATAAGCTCAATGCACTATTACAACAAAAAAACTTTGTCTAGAGCGTTAATGCATTACACGACCCAAAGGATTAATGGATGTGATTTTTTGGATTCCTTACCTAGGGGATCTCTCCGCCATCCATGTAATGTCCAACGTGAGTGTAGTATGTAAAGGGTGTCCCTGGACCCTTCTAATGCATGTCCTCCAGCCCGTCGGACCCGTCATCGTCGCTAAACTTGAGCTTTCACTGCCGGTGCACCGTCGTGTCACCACCAGGAGGGAAGAGAGAGAGCGCGAAGAGCACAGAGAAGAGAGAGAGAGAGAGAGAGAGAGAGAGAGAGAGAGAGAGAACTGAGGAAGCAGAGGAGGAGAAGAGGCTGCTACTAGCGTCGAGCTCACCATTGTCCTTACCGCATCGCCGCTATCGTTGTGCTCGCAAGCGAGGAAGCCCATCGCTGCCGCTGCTGCCCGTGAAGTCGTTGCCATCGTGGTTCAGAACTGAGGCGAGAAAAAGGGTTGCGTAGGAGGAAGGAATTGCGCTGCCCAGTCATCGTTCGTGAAGCCTGGATCATCGTCGTCCATGCTCATCGCCGCCAGTCGCATCGTCATCGCCACTGCCTAGCGCCGCCACTGTTGGAACCACGAACGGAGGAAGGAGACAAAGCTGTTCGCGTCACCGTTGCGGGACTCAGTCGCCATTGTCGTCCTCGTCCGAACCGTCGCTGTCGCTACCAACTTCCACCACCATAGAGGCTGGTCATGGATGAGAGAGGACGAAGCTGCCTTCGCAGCCGGGAATCGCTACTGTTGTCGTTGGATCTCCTGCCGGTAAGGATTTTGAGTTTAGTTTTCATTTCTTTTGAATTTTCGGGAGCTTTATCATCTCTGGATGTTGTTACAGTCACCATCGCCGAAGTTCTGGTCACCACTGCTGCTTGAGGTGGCTGCCGAGGCTGCTGCCAAACCTGTTCAGAGACCGCTGCTATTTCATTTTCCTTATTGCAGTAAGTGTTTATATTTTGAAAACTCCTACATTAGTATTCTGTTATGTTTGGTTATACATATACTCTGAAGTTCTGGTAACACAGGGTTATGCTTTGATGTTGCATGTTGCTTTAATGTTGTTGTGGTTGCTATGAAAATAGTTTGAGCTGAGGTTGCAGCTTCCGTTTACCGTGGCCCGAGAGAAAAGATTTTCTGTGATGCGTTTGGGTTATGGGTTCGTTTATCGAGGTAGGGGCTTTTTCAAAAAACTCATTTGGTAATTGGATTTGCTACAAATTGATATTGATATGAGAAATGCATTTTGGTGATTATTAAGTCTTCTGAATTGTCTGATTTGTCTTGGATGAATATGGTTGTTTGTTTGATTGAAATATTGTCAGATTTTGTTAAATTAGAGATTTCTTATTGGTTTGATTTGAAATGATTTGGTCTTGAACCCATTGGAAAGGGTTGAGGATTGGTTTGGTTAGGACTCGAAAAAGGTGGCAAAGTCCAAGTTTTAGGGGAGGTGCTGTCGAAATTTCTATAAAATCTGAGACTTTGTTTAAAATATTATTTTGAAAATAATAAATTATGCTTTGAATTGAGTTATTGATAAATGAATTATGTTTGAACTTATTTTATTAAGAAAATTATTATATTTTGAAATATAATTTATTTAAGAAAATAATTATGTTTTAAAGTCGCTTTAAAGATGAAAATGCTTATGTTTTGGAATTTGATTAAGTAAGTAGATTTGGAGGAGTTTTAGTGGATTTAAAAGAAAAACTTGAATTTTGGTTGACTAATTTCACTTTATGATATTTTAGGAAAAGTTTGAAGTATTCTTTAAAATTTTAACTTAGCAAAACTAAAATAATTTCTGAGCAGTTGAAAATGTTTCAAATTTAAGAATGAAATTGAAATTGCTTTTGGATTTAAATGATTGGGTTTTGGTTTAAGTAAGTTTGTTTTGAAATTGGTTTGGAATATTTGGATACATGACTTGGTTTTGGTTTAAATTCTATTTATATTTATTAAAATCAAGAAGCTAAGGTTTTAGAGGTTTTTAATGAATTTAAGGAATTGAGTTAGGTTATTCTCCCCTAAAGCCTTGTGACTCTACTGAGGAATTTTATGATCAAATCCGGATTTGGAATGAATGATTTTGATTCCTTCAGAAGAGATTTTAAATTTTGGCATGGTTTTGAAGTCGTTTGGAAGTTTTGGAAAGATGTTGTGAAAAGTGGCTCTGCTTTGAAAAGAAAATTGACTTGAGAAAAGTGGTTCTTGGCAAGACGTGAACGGAATACGTTTGTTATTTAAAACTAATTGGGACAAGAATTATTTTTTTGAAATAAGATTTTAAGCCTAATTGATTGTGGATATTATTGAGATTGTTGGTAAGTCGCTATGCACCTCGGGCAAGGACTGTGGCAGTCTCCCACTTGTCGAGGTAGCACTGCTGGTGTAAGATCCGAGGCAGTCTCCCGCCTACGTTGATATGTGAGGGTCGAAGCTGGGCTCCCCATTCACATTTCTCTATAATTGTAAGATGGTAGGGCACTAACCCACGGAATCATATGGCATCTAGAGAAAGGTGGTAGGGCACTCTCTCTCGGAACGTTCCCTCTGACGGAGAAGGTGGTAGGTCACTCATCCCTTGAAATTATTTCTCCTGAGTATGCGCAATAGAGAGACTAATCCAGGAGCTGCTGACCGGATTTTATGTCGGAATTGGCACTATAACTGACAAGTGATATCATTGTCAGTAAGACAGACATTCATCATATGCATCTATGTGACATTGTTTGGGTGTGCATATTAGAATTAGTTTGTCTATGTGAATAATTATGTTTAACTGCTAATTGCTATATTTGATGTGTAACTGCTTTGATTGTGTTTGAACCTTTTGTGTTTGTGACTGAAATTGGTTGGATTAGATATTGATTGAGTTGTTTGGGCCTGAGGTCGTGTTTGATTATGTGATGGGCCTGAGGCTGTGATTGGTTTTTGTTTGAGGTTTAGTTTTGTATGAAAAATTAAACTTGTTCAGCATAGACTTAATGAACCTATGCTTGGAACAAGTTGGTCATTTATACTGTCTAGAAAAACTTTTAAGATTTTACAAGAAACGAAAAAAGGTTTTGGATTTTGAGGAATTAACCAAGTTCTCTTTAAAAAGGATTTTTGGATTTTTGAATGTGAACCTTTGGTTTTTGAAAAGACACATAAGACAAGCAATGATCACTGTATTTTAAAAACAGTTTTATTTTACGTATCTTAGTATAGCATTTCTGTAACCCTATAGTGAGAACCAGCGAGGACGATGTTCTCACTCCCCTATAGGTTTTTTCTTTTCAGGATATGAGTGATGAAGTTTTAGAAGAGTTTATTTCATTTTCTGTTTATTCGATATTTTTGTATTATCTTAGTTATCATTATTTTTCCTCGCCTTTATCTTTATCAATTATGTAAGAGGGATAGGACTGTGATATGTATCTTTGTAAGTTATTGTTATGTGTATATATAATTTTCAAGTATTGTATCTGGTCTGTATGTATATATATGTTTTCAACGAAAAAGTGTTTTTGAAAGATTTCACATTTTAAGTTTTAAACAAGCTCCTATTTTAGTATTAAACATGTTTAGAGTCGTCGTAATATCCAAGCTATCAGAGTGGCGCAGCCGGAGGCGTGACAGTCTGATAGTGAGGGTGTTAAATTTCTTACACTAGCAAAACTCCAATGACATTTTCAAATTTCATTCTCCATCATAACGGCCACATCTAAACCCTAAACATTATCTTATACCATACATATCAGATGTCAAAACAAATACAACATGCCAATGCAACTCAATTGTAGACAATACTGCCATACTCCCAAAATTTACAATCGAGCCTTAATAATCTTAATAATAGGCTCACTTGGTACAAAGCTTTAATACCTCACCTAAACATGCAATTATCTAGCGTCCAGATAGAAATGGCATTGCATAGGATTAACAATTTACGTTATCTACGACATATCCACATTTTCTCCGCTTCATTATGAGTCTTCTAACTATGTTTAACATTAAAAAACAAAACTCTTGTTAAATTGTGCACATTAAGAATGTAGTTTTTTCTCGAAACAAACTTCTCCTAAAGAGTCCAATATCAAACACACTTGAGAGTGAATCAGACGTTCTTCGGATCAACATATAGAATATATTATAGGTGTTCATGGGTCGAGACAATCCGGGTTTACTGAGATATTATCCGGTCCGACCATTCTTAGTTAGACTAACACCCGACCTAGAAAGAAAACTAGGCCCACCCTAGTATGACCTTATGTAAACCGGATTTCAATTGGCCAACCCAAGATAAAAAAAAAGTATAAAAAATTGTATATACTATTATCGGTGAAATTTTATTATAAACAAAATTTATTTTATTTGTATATTATATCCGGTTATTTTTAATTTTCCAGAAACTGAACCGGATCTGTTGCGAATCCGGTTCAGCACTCTTCATGTCGAACCGATCAGTTCGGTACGATTTAACAACTATGGTTCAGATAATCGTGCTCGTCATTATCTGGATCTTGTTATATATAACTAACTAACCACTGAAACTCATATTCGTCTATTCCATCCATGATTTTTTTTGCCTTCACTAACGTTATCATCTTTTTTTGGATGCTCGTGCAAATAATTTTTTGGCAAATCCAGACTCTTTTAGTCCTTTTTTGTTCCAATCCTCTTCTATCTATTTAAATCCTATTGGGCTTCCGAAATCCAACCAATCATAAAAAAATATAGCGTTCCAGCATTTCTTTGGCCCATCAACTAATAAAAGTTAATTATATCGTTAAATTAACCAGTTTTCATTAACTCGGTAATCCCACCGAAATGCAAAACAAAGCCTGCACCCAACTGTTGTTATCAGCCTTTAAGCAACTCACCAACATCAAAAACTATGGGCTCCCTTTCACGCGTCCAAACCGTGCACGTCCACTTAGGATCCAGACCTATGAATGTCTTCCTTCGACCATACTGCAGAATTTGCCATGCTATATTACCATAAAAATACTAGAAAGAAATTTATAAAAAATACAGTGGATAAAAAAATACATTTAAATAGGCTAATTCGTTTAATATTTTTAAATTATTTTTTTTTAAATATTTTTAACTTCTTAACAATATCAAATGTAACCTAAATATTTTAAGTTTTAATTGAATAATTTATTAAAAAATCGAGCCAAAATTAAGGTTTTTGAAATTAGTTCGAACTAGCTGGTTACCAGTCAAACCATGAACCGATAAAAATAGTGATTCGGTCAGATGCTAAAACCAGAAAACTAAAAAACTATCGTTGGATTGTCGGATGGGAACCGGTTGGTCGAACTGAATCGAAACTCAGCCGATTTTTTGAATGTTGCTCAAAACAACGCCGCTGGTTTAGAGGAACCCTACTGTTAACAAAAACCGCAACACCCTCTTGGCCTCGTCTTTCTCACAGTCTCACTCAGCCACTCTCCTCCTTCCTTTCATTGAGCTCCTTCGTCACTCCCTCACTTCCGTCCAACCACACCGCCCTATCACTACCGCTGTTGCGACTTCTGGAAGCTGCTTCCATCGCACAGCCATCGTTCGAACTTCGAAGCAACCATCATCACTGCAATTGGTCTCACCTTCTGCCTCCATCGCGCAGCCACTGTCCCGCCGGTGTCAGTTCTGTTCCACCGCGTTCCTACCCTTCAGCCGCGTCAGTCCTTCCGTCATGCTCCCTGTCCCCCTTTGTGCTTAGTCTGCTCTATTCTAGCCTTTTAGATATTTAGTTTTTTATAACTGTAATTGTTGTTAGTTAATCTGTGAAGTGTGAACTGTGATTTTTTATTACTAAGGTTTATGATTGTGGATAATTTTAAATAATTATTGTTAGATAATCTATGAACCTTGTTGTTGTTAATTTTTTATTGTGTAATTATCTATGTTGACTGTTGAGATTACTGGGTTAGAGTGGGTCGATGCAAGTTGCTGTGATATTGTTATTGGATTGTATTGTTATTGGATTGCTGGTAATTTTTAAGTACGAATGAGATATCAATCACTGCCTCGAGCACCACTGTCCTGCCGCACCACCTCTGTTCCACCGCGTCAGTCCCACCATCGTACTCCTTGTCCTCCTCTATGCTCTCTTTGCTCTCTTTAGAAGTTTTTTTTACTTTAACTATAATTGTTGTTTTAAACTTTTAATTGGTTATTTAACCTATGATTTTCATGTTGCTTCTTCAATTGTTGTTGTTATTAGTCATTACAGTGGTTTAAAATTGTGGATGATCTTGAATATTGATTCTAATATGATGTGGTTCTATTAATTGATTGATTTGATTCTGATATTCATATTCTTGAATCGAACCTTGCTATTCTTAAGATTATTGGGTTGATGTGAGTTTGTAATATTAGGTTGCTGTATCTATGTTGAGATTATTTGGGTGGATGTAAATCTATAATATTGTTATTGAATTGTATTGTTATTAGATTATATTGTTATTGGGTGGATGTAATATATAGGCAAAGAATAATTCGGTTTCGAATCTTGTTGCTTCAAGTGAAGCTTCTCATCCTCTTGAATCTAGCTATAATCAATCATAAATTTCTAATATTTAGGGAAAAATGATCTAACTTCGAGACATGTTGCTTTATAAGTAATAAAAGGAAAGTCGCATTACAATGCTTGTTTTGTCTAATTACTTTTGTTATTTGACTTTTGAGTTTGAGTGTGTATTTGAATGAGATTTTAACAATGTGATTCATGTAATACTTTTAATTTGGATGATATTTTAAAGTTTATATTAGACTATAATTATGTTTTAGTGTGTTTATTTATATTTTATTTATTATTTTATTTTAAAACAATTTTTTTAATTGAACCACAATCAAACCTATTGAATCAATAAACTAATAAACTAATAACTAAAGCGGTTCGATGACCGGTTCGATTTTCAAAACCTTGGCCAAAATAGATATTTTAGTCCAAAAACTAATGTATATGTTTTTTAAAGGCCTGACAGATTTAATTCCAATGGGCTTTCTCTTAAATGGGCCGGGCCATTAATGAATTATTACTGAAGAACATGTTTACCTGCGTATTATTATTCATGGTGTCCTCGAGAAAGGAGTATAAAAAAGAAGAAAAGGAAAATCGAAAAAGTCAGAGGTCGCAATCAGTAGTAGGTTTGTAATTGCCATCATGTTCCGGTTTACAATGTAACATAAAAAAATCGAACCCAGCAAATCCAAAACAGTTCTTTCAACCTTTTCTTTTGTTATCATATTCAGGATATATATTGTATAGCCTTTAATAAAAAAGTTTTTTTTTTTACATAAATAAATAAAATTGCAAAGGATAGCATTTGCTCTTCTATTGTTATCATCACAGATATTCACACTCATATAACTCTCAATCATCGAAGGAGCCCTCTGAATTTCGCACTAATTTCAAGGTACCTTCTAAATTCCATATTAATTTCATTAACCCTTTACGTTTTCCAATTCTTAAATATGTATGTAGCGACTCATTCATTTCTCAAGGATTGAAATTGAATCCAAAGATTGAATTTTGATTGTACCCGCGTTGTCGTTACTGTTGTGTTCAGCGAGATTGTTTTAGGGTTTTCAGTTTCTGAAACTCGGTTGGTATAGAACCGTTCATCAATGAAAGGGGAAGTGCAGCTGCAACCACCGGTGGTTCAGCAGAACCTTAGTGATTCCGAGCCTTTACTCGAAAACCAGGAGGAGGATGTGTCCCCTGTAAGCTCCACTGAGATCAAAGATGAGGACTTGGAGGCTGGTTCACTCCCTTGCTGTCGAATTTGTCTTGAAAGCGATTCCGACCCAGGTGAGATTTCCTGTAAAATTTATCAAATTTATGTTAATTTTTGGGTTTGGGCTTGGGCTGTGCTGCAATTATTTGTTTTTGATTAATTTTTTCCCCTTCCTAGCATCCATTGCTTTTTTTGGATGTTTTGTGCTTTAGAAAACCTGTATCTTGTAACTACAACTTCACATTTAATTGTGATTAGAACAAGACTGATTATATTGTGTTTAGTAGAAACTACTAAAAGATCAAATCATGATTTTCTTAAGTTTTGTTCCATGGAGGCATGGACATCCTCTATCGTTACACATACTCTTTTTTTTTTTAGTTTGGTAATGTCACTTCGAGTTATCAAAGAATAATATGGGTGTCCATTAGTCGGGTGGTGCTAGCTTTTATACTTCTAATAGTTGAGGTTCAATTTTGTAGAGGATGAATTGATATCTCCATGCATGTGCAAAGGGACCCAACAATTTGTCCACCGTTCATGTCTTGATCACTGGCGCTCGGTAAAGGTGTGTATATCTTAGCTCTGCTCTTGATGTTTATTTTTGACAGGTAGTCCTTACTGGTTGAGATCACATGATAATTTAGTAATTTACTTTTACTCTGTGCTTCATAGGAAGGATTTGCCTTCTCTCACTGCACTACTTGCAAAGCCCAATATCATCTCAGGGTTGAATTGTTTGAGGACAATTCTTGGCGTAAAGCAAAGTTTAGACTCTTTGTTGCAAGAGATGTTTTCCTTGTTTTTCTGGCTGTACAGACCGTGAGTACTCTTAACTTTCTTCCTTATATTTTTATGTTGTAAAGATTTAACAGAGTATTTCAGTGGTTATTGACTATTAATTTTCTTCCATATCCTTTATCATTTAGAGTGTCTTTTCATAGGTTTTATTAAGTCAGTGGTAGTTCAATATACTTTTAAGCTAGCCCAAAGAGGATGTTAGTTCTAGAAGCTTGACAGTTTCAATTCAATCATACATATGGTAGAAGCTTCTGTCAATTATTAGTCTGTTATTAAATAAAAGTCTGTTGGTGTAGAATCTCTACAGAACTTTGCATTCAAAACGAAGATATTTTGTAGCTTATGGGAGTGTTATTTGTTAAACTAAAATTTCATATCAGTATTTCACTATTTCACCAACATGAGTATATATAAACATTTAAAACTATATTTGTCGTGGGACTGTGAACAATTAGATGTAGAACGTATGATTCTGCTGACATCATCGTGGAAAGAAGAAAAATAGGATTTTGATTTCATTAGCATTTGATGTTTGTGAACAAGGTTAGCATACAAAGTATCTTATTTTGAAGGATTGATTGATTCTGCCAGGTAATTGCGGGTATAGGTGGCTTTGCATACATCATGGACAAGGATGGGAACTTCAGGAACTCCTTTGATGATGGTTGGGATAGGATACTGTCAAAACATCCTATACCATTCTATTATTGTATTGGTAAGTTATTATGCTTAACAGAGTTATTTGCTTCTTTTCAATGCATGAAATTCCTCTGCATTTGTCCTTTCGTTTCACCATGAAATCTTGCTGGGATTAGGGACCCATATTTCATTTTCTCCATATCATCTGCTGCATTTCCAATCTTCCTTCATATTTTGCTCGTGCTACAGTATTATTTACCCCAAAGAATATATCGCAAACAGAAGATTGTCTAACATATATTTACATAGAATCTGGATCATGTAATGTTTCACCATTTAATGAGGTAACATCACACTAAGACACATAACCAAACACTTTAGGATGAGGCTAACTAAAGTCATCTACATGAGAGAATGCATATCCAATAAGAAATTTGTATATTATATAACTAAAGAATAATAAAAAATACACAAAAATTTAAATCCATGTTTTATTGAGTTAAATCTTATTCTGAATAGTTGTAAAATAATCATTGGTGATAATAATCATTTGCAAGGCAAGCTCTTGTTTTTCTTTCTGTTTATTTCTCTATCTGTCTCTAATATTTTATATCCTTATACTAGGAGTGCTGGCTTTCTTTGTACTGATCGGGTTTTTCGGTCTCATACTGCATTGCACCTCCCTCAACAGCAATGACCCCAGAATGGCTGGTTGTCAGAATTGTTGTTATGGATGGGGCATCCTTGATTGCTTTCCTGCATCAATGGAGGCTTGTTTTGCCCTTGTTGTGGTTTTCGTAGTCATCTTTGCTATTCTCGGCATTGCTTATGGTTTCCTTGCAGCCACCATGGCAATCCAAAGAATTTGGCAAAGGCACTACCATATTCTCACCAAAAGGGAGCTTACAAAGGTATATATGAGCGCCATATCAAATATTCCTGTTTTTTTTTTCTTTTTTTTGGATAGATATTCCTGTTCTTATATCTATAATCTGGATTAATTTTTCTAATTTCTAACAGGGTTAAATAAGTTTATTGTTCCTATGACATGGAAAAGAAAAGAATCACTAAAGGGATCAAGAAAGTTATTCAACCCTCCCTAATATTTGTGTCTGACATATATTTCGTGTTATGTTATATATTCACAGGAATACGTAGTAGAGGATCTATGTGGGACTTATGTCCCACCAAAGTTGGATCCAGAACATGAAGCTCGCTTGAAAATGCTCAAGCTTTTGTAAATCACGGTGCACAAACCTGTAAAGATGATTTTTTTAAGTATTGAGTTGCTTTATTATACGGTAACATTCTCTTATGATTACCAACCTTGCTTGCCAGAGCTTGGATTGGTTTATGTGCTCTTTTGTTTCTTTTTTCATAAATCTTTTTATCTGGGCCTTCACCAAATTCTGTATACTGAAAATATGAGTCCTGAGAGAAATGAGGAAAATACAAATATATGCATTTGTTTATGCAGGCATTGTTCAGTTAGATATATTAGTATTCTATTTTAGCAAGAATAGTCCATTACTCCATTTTGCTTTTCTATATATTCACTTTATTGTTAACATCCAAGTATACAAAGTTTTCTTGAGTTCTAAGAAATCACAAGAAAGCTTCCAGTTAAGAAGTAGATGTGCTAAGATTTAAAATCGTAAAATTTCTTTTTGTATTTTAACTGTAACAAGAGAGATTTACAATATATAGGTTGATACTACTGGTTTAAGAGTAGGGGAGAAAAATGAAAAAAATAAGAGAAAATAACCATGCTACGGTTGCACACCGATTGTGGGTGTAGGATAGTCAGAGTTTTGAGCAGCACTCTCAAAAACAAGATGATCCCCATCCCTAATAACCTCTATATCTTCAATTTCAAACCCATCTTTGCATAGAACCTTAGCAGGACGCACACCAAACTTCTCAGCCCCAATATCAAGTAACTCCTGAAAGCTTCCAGGTAGCAACACAAGTTTCCCACCAGCCTCACCCTTTTCAGGGAAACTAACCACCACTCTGGTTGGCCATTCTCTACTCTTCATACCATTCTTTGCATTACCATTTTCATTCACATAAAAGAGCGTGTCCTTTTCCCCTTTGTTTGCTGCTGATATTATCCCAAACAAAGAGTTGTGGAAGTTATTGCTGCTTCTCCGCCTTGGGCGGCTTTGGCTCCAAGACCTGTCCGAACTCCTAAACCCATCCGAACCCCTAAATGTGCTCTCTTGGGGTAGAGGAATTGCTGGTTCACTTGTAAATCTTCCAAGGAACTTCTTTATCTTACCTTCCTTCTCAGGAATACGGTCCAAAGGTTGATAATTCTTAGGCTCCTTAATAGACTCAAAAATGGCTATGATGTCTTGATGCCCTTGCTGGACTGCTAGATCTCTTGGTGTCCAACCGTTCTTATCTGGTTTATCAATGTCGGCACCAAGATCCAACAAGAACTTCACAACTTCTACGTTGTCTTCAGAGACTGCAACATGTAGAGCTGTGGTTCCGGAGGTGGTGCTAGGGAGCGTGACATCTCCACCATAGCGCACTATATCCTTGAGCAAGTTGAGGGTGTTTTGTTCAGCAGCGATGCATGCAAATTGACCAACATCACCACTTTTCAAGTTAGCACCATTTTCCAATAGTAGCTGGCTTACTGATTCATGTCCACCCAATATGGCTTCCCATAGTGATACGCTGCCATCAGAGTCTGCAATCAATTCACATTAGAAAGTTAGATTTTGATTAGTGATAGAATGACTTTGTTACATTATTATATTATAGGATTAACTGTAGATCTCAATTAAAATAAGGCCAGATTCTATACTATAATAATAAAATAATGAATCCTAAATGAATATTAAGAAAATGAGTTCTATAAACATTTATAAATATTTATCTTTGCATAATGTATTTTCTGGTGGTAAGGAGCTTCTAGCATGTGCATTGTCTCTGTGTCTTGGGATTGGTTAAAATAGCGTTATCAATGTGGGAGGGGATTTGGATTTTGGTTATGATTGAAAGGGATAAGAAAGATATTTTCCTTCTGATAAAGTTTTCATTTGTGTCAATGTCGTAGACATCAATCTCATCCTATATAGATGGTGACTTCTACATCTGTTTACACGAGAAATATAGACCTTTACTCTTATATATATATATATATAGAGAGAGAGAGAGAGAGAGAGAGAGAATAAATATTATGTTAGGTTTTTTTATACGTACTCTGTAATATCTTTTGAATATGTATGTGTGTGTGAATTGAAATAAAACCATGCATACACTGCTATAGTCATATTAGGAGAAAAGTTTTCTACAAAGTAAGGAGGTTTATAAAATGCTAATCACCGTTCAATAAAGGTGGTAAAATTCACACACCACAAAAATTACAAATTTCAATATTTCAATAGTGATTAGGTTATTATTTTTTCAACTTCTTCACTTAAGAGGAAGATAATATTAAATCATCACAAAGAACAATTCTTTTAGTATTATTTTTTATTTCTGAAAATAGGACATGGTACATGCAAGATAAGTTTGTAACTTGCCGCCTTAAAATGATAAATTAAAAATTAGTAGTTTGCTGAGTATAAGAGACCAAAACAAGAATAGAATTACATCATCGTCAATTATTGTCACTTACGTAGAACTGACCATTTTTTTGTATTGCTTTTTAATTAATTAAAACTAGGATAGAATTACATCATCGTCAATTATTGTTACTTAGATAGAACTGATCATTTTCGTTATTGCTTTTTAATTCCATGTGTTTCTTTCTAAGAAAAACAAACAAAAAGCCGGTGGGGAAGATAAACACAAAACTAATGAGGAAAGCTAACATAAGAATCAATAATTTAGATGTTTGTTAACACTACATGACACACATATAATGCATATAGTCAAAAGTTATACTCTGGAAGCAAACTCTATAGCACATGAAATGTATAGTTAATTATGTAATCTAGATATACACCCTCGTGGCAATTTTATACATTGCTAAAGTATACAAAAAGATACTCTTGTCCAAATCGATATGCAGAAAAATGACATGTTAGCTTTAACAAGAAAAGATATCATACCGATTATGATATACGATTATTAAAGCATGACAGTAGATATTCCAAACAACTGCATCCATGTTAGTAAAGAACAAGCTAAGGGGCCAAGACATATCTACCTCTAATATTGGGATCCGCTCCATAATCCAGTAAAAGCATGACACAATTCTCACTTCCTTTAGATGCTGCAATATGCTGATTTCACAAGAATTAATTTTAGCAGCACCATTTTTTTAATAATAAAAAGAAAATTAATTACCCACCAAAGCTGTTCTTCCATTTCTATCTGATTCTTTTGAATCCAATCCTCGTTTTAACAAATGATGTAACAACAAGTCATCTCCTCTTGCTGCTGCAAAACAAAGACCAACTGGTAGGTCCATTCTACCACGAGCTAACATATTCTCAGTCTCCACCAAAACTCCCTCCATGATAGGGTCATTTAGTTCTTTTAAGTGCTGCCACACATTAACGAAACTAAGTAAACAAAATAAAACTGTAAAAGTGAATAAGCTAAACATGTTTGCAATGGAAGTTTATGATTATGCAAACCTGAAGAAGATTGTTCATAATAATATTTCCATCTCCTACGTTAGCCTTGACAATATTTAGAAAAGCAGTACGGTTTAGTCTCAAAAGCTGGCTTAATCGCTTTGTCCGAACCGTAAAGAGCTGTGGCTTATAGCAAAGCACACCAATCTCACCAAAAAGATCACCTGTATTTGCCTCTCCAACAACCTGCAATCAATTTTTAAAGTTTACATTATAACTTCTTGGCATATATATTTCAATGCAGACTCAGAAAATTTTTCAAGCATAAGTCAAATGTGAAATGTAAAATAAACTTGCCTGCTCAACGCCATTTTTAAGAACTACCAATTCCTGTCAAATAATCACAACATTAGAGATTGGACATAATATGAGAATCAAATTTGTCCAACGTGAAATTCAAGTAAGATTGGACAATTACCACAGCACCAGTGACTAGTATGTAGAAATCAGTTGGAGCTTCATTCTGTAAGATTACATCTTCTTTAGGAGGAAAATACTCTGCTTTCATCTCTGAAACCTTTAAAGATTGAATAAATAAATCAAAATAAGTCTCCAATGCAAATTTTATAAGTAACTGATGTAATTATTAATACTAGCCATGAAGAACATTTTTTCATTACCAATTGAAAGAGTAAATCATTTGAAACGCCTCGAAATAAATAGACTTTATCCACCAGAGAATAGAAGAGATAATGTGAAATGCTTGATCTGATGGCTTTAGGAAGGGAATCAATTGTCTCTTGTTGTTGTAACCCTTCGGAGTCTGTTCTAAACTTCAAACACAAATGAGCAAGCATCTGGTCTTGCAAACGAATAGGTAATTGATTCCTTTGAGCAAAACTTGAGGCAGCTTGTATGGTGTCTCTCTAAAAATTAATAATAAATAATCATAGTTATACTCAGATCATTCAAATTAGTGAATTCATTCATGTATTTAAATAATTTACTTACAAATTTTCGGGTTCGGCTTGTTCCATGGACAACTAAGTTAGTCATGTTACCAATCAAATATGCAGTAAGTCCCAAATTAAAAAGCATGTAAAAGATGTCAAAGACCATCTCTCTTGAATTAACTGGATGCAGATCTCCATAGCCAACAGTTGTTAAGGTAGTAATTGACCAATAAATAGATGTAACATATCTTGTCCACAAGCTCTTCTGAAGAAAATTTCCCATTGTTGCTCCAATCCATGTCCTTTTGGGATCACGATAACGAGCCGCGATAAGATAATAAAAGCATGCAGCACAATGTACAGCAAATAGGGTAACCTGAATAAATCACACAGATATTTATCTTCTTGTTCCGATATACAAATCCAAATCATCTTCTTTAAGAAACAAAGTATGAATTACTATAAAACTTACACAGATAAGTTTGGCACATCGAACCCAAAAATAGTTATAGCTTTTGTCCTTTTCCAACCTGAGAAAAAGCATAATATCTATTATTAACCAAATATATATTGCATTTTAATGTAAAGCTCTGCTTCTTACCTTGAAAACAATGCACTAACTCTTCGAAGACGCCATAGACGGAGCATGTTGAATAGGCCATAAGTCTGCAGAGGTGCAGGTGACAGCTTTCTAACAAGCTCTGAAGGAATGATAGAGATCAAATCAAATGCAAGCCAAGTTCTTGTGTATTTCCAAGCAATTTGTTTTCGATCATCAATTAGTAAATAAGTAGCTTTGTCAATATAAGCTACAAAGAAGGTGAGAATTATATCCATAGCAAAGAGTGCATTGACAACATTATCTGTATAGGAAAGGGGTGCTTCTGGTTTCTTAAGGAAACCAAATTCAAATGGTGATACCCAAGCTGTGTAGATAACAAGGATGACCAGGAAAGTCTGCCATATCCTACAAAAATCAACGAAATTCAATAACTTCACTACATTGAAACAACTTTGATGAAATTTATGCTTGGTAATTTTCACTTTTTTGCTATTGATTTCAAAGTCCAAAGTGATGATATATCAACATATTAGACACTTAAAAGCATTACAAATATAATTTTTAAATATTTTCCATGACTTCATTTTAAATTTACTGAATATGTTACCTTAAGACTACTAGGATAAATTTTTACAAAATAAAATTTATATCCCTTTTTCTTTCTATTCTCCTAATTATGAGAAAGAAGCAACAGTACTAGAGCTTTCTTCATGACACCACCCTTCATTAAACTTCTAGAAAATGAAATAGCATAATACTTTGAAAAACATAAGTTGCAGTTACAGAGTAAAAGACAGTAGATTTCGGGATTAATTAGAACATGAGACTTTACAGTAGTATCCAATCCAAATTCTTCCATTGCATGTAATGCAGCCACCCATCACACTCATCACGCGTTATTCAAAGTAAAAAGCAGGGAATCAGGAAAGTCAAAATCTGTAGGCTGACCCGTCACTCTGATTAAAAACCAAAGGAATGAAATGAACATGGACAATATCTCTCTTTCCAATAGAAAACATTATCTCTAACTTCTAAGCAAGAAACTAAAAAAGTGCATAAATAAGTGATGAATTTCCTCTTCCTATTCATTGGAATTGAATGATCCAACAGAAAAATAAAAGTTATAATTCTTATATAGAGTTTTATACCCATGTCTACATCCAACGAAGAACTTCTAATTCATGACGAGTATAAGATTCAGTTGCACAAGGAAGCTTTATCAAAAACATCCACTTATTATTACGTGACGAAGAAAGGAGGAAAAGTAAGTAAATAAAATATAAATATAAATAATAATGACAAACTTAGATTTTTTTAATGCATTCAGCAATTCATTGGCTAATGACAAACTTTTAAATTATTGCCCGGAGATTAAAAAAAAGAAAAGATATCTAAGATTTTACGAAATATCTTGAGTGGTGTATGATTTAAAAGTTAAAACTAGTTAGTTTTATTACTTGTTTGTAGGTGCTTTCTGTTAAGCAGTTTCAGAAAAGCAAGAACTTGATGAGAAGCATATGGCGTATGACATTGAACCTGTGAAAGATTTAAAGAAAGAAAAGTAATTAAATGATTGATTCACCTGTAACGACGGTCATAAGGAGAAACAGTGAAGCGTCGAAGCTTGACTCTGCGGTGACTTCTGGCACCAAGAGAAGGCAAGACCGCATTGGAGAGGCTGTAGTGACTGCCATCCCTTGAAAATTCTATCTCTTGATTCTCTTCACCATTAATACTAGTGCACATGAACATTGAAACCATTCTTATTCTTCTTTAGTTTCTCTCTCTCTCTCTCTCTCTCTCTCTCTCTCTCTCTCTCTCTCTCTCTCTCGATCTCTGTGTGTGTCTTATTGCGCAGTTGTTAATTGAGTCGGCATAGCGGACCTGAATTTGAGTATGGTAGGTAGGTACGTGCGTGTGTTGTGTGAGATGCAACACAAGTTTTATTTTTTCCTCTAACGTCCTTTATATAGGGATAGAAGATAGAGATGCGGCACACTCGCACAAATACTCAGCAACGCAAATCAGTAAATTCAAAATTGTATCATGTGATTCCGTTTTTGCTGTTAATACTGGCGATAGAGTAGAGTGAGTCTAGGTAGGTATACGCTAGGGGGCCCTGGCCCGCTCCCGTGTAATTCTGAAATACAAATTCCCAAGCAATCCTAACTTTAAAGGGATTTATATTTAATTAATTAACCCACGCACGCACATATATTCTTTCTTGTTGTTAAAATATAATTAAGATTAATTAATATTATTTAGTATATAATTATTTATTATAAAATATTATACTTTTATTATTATAATTTTTTTAGGTTTTATTTAAATATAAAAGATAAATAAATAAATAAAATAAAATAAAAATATTTATATATTATTTAAATAAAGAAAAATTAGATGAAAAAAATATTAAAAAAATTTATTTAGATAAAAAAATAAATAATAATAATAATAATATAAAATTATATTAATATTATTATCTAAATTATAGGTAAATTATAATTTATTAATAATAAAAAATAAATATGTAATTTTATTAAAATTTGTTATATTTTCTTTATTTTTATCTCATTTTTGTGGTGAAAATATTATAGTAGATCCCATACTGTTTTTTTATCCAATTTTTTCTTTTTATCTAACCAACAAAATATTCACTTTTCTATTTATTTTCTCTTCTTTTATTATTTTTTTCTTTTAAATTCTTTCAATTCAAATAATGTATTAGAACTTATAAATATTCTTCTATATTATTATTATATTATTTTACACAACTTAAATACACATAAATTTTTTTCTATTGTTCTCTCTCTTACTTTTTCTAACACTTATAAATAATATAATAAATAAATTAAATCGTTCCTATAATAAAATATTGTCTTTTATGAGTTTTTATCAAGAAATTAATTTTGGTTTACAGATATATCATATATGCATTTAATTATGTATCACCACTTTAACAAAATAAAATTATCTTTTTATAACTATCTAGCAATAATTATTTAAATGTTTGGAGAAATTAATTAGATTACATTATAAATAAAATATAAAAAATATTTAAAAGACAATAAAAATTAGCTTAAAGTAGTTCAAATTTTTTTATTTCATATTTGTTAATGATTATTAAAATAAATAAATAGTTTTAGATATAATAAATATATAATTATATATATGAAGTTAAATAACATAAAATATTATGTTATTATTTTTTTAGTATTATTCTAAAATATATAGTTTGTTTGATCATGTATTTCATTTAAATGTTAATTAATGCATTTTGGAGTGAATTACGGAGAACGGAAAAATGAAATTTCTTATTTATATTAGTAGTTGAAATCTTTTTTAAAATTTTTTGAAATTTTAAATGTTCTAAAAATTTCATTTATATACCTCATTCAAAGTTCAAATTAAGCACACTCTAAATCTCATATATTAATTGAGTATAAATTAAAAAAAATCTCAAATATATTTAAAGATCTTGCTAACATGCACATTTTAAGAATACTATAAAAAAATATTTTATTGAAAGGTATTGAATGAATAAACTTTTATATTTACAATATATTAAATACATAAGAAAATTTTAAAAATTATTATTATATTCTTGAAACACAAAATAACTAAATTCTTACATCTAAATAATACTTCCTGCTGATTGCTTGTTTTCTTCATTTGTGTAAACTTAATTAACCATTAAATGCAACCATGGGAGACCCCCAAGACTTGGTCATTGTAAAACTTCCACCATGCATGCATATATGGTTGAGTTGAAAACTTGAAATAGTATGACTTATTGAAACCATTGGTCTCTTTCTCTTGAATTTTCCCCCCAGTTAGCCTCTTTCTCTTGCTTATATTTATATGGCATTTAAGTTCTATGACTCTGACACTGGAAAATATTGCATTTATGCTCATATTTATATCGACGTACAGTTTGAAACTTTGAATATTATAAAGGAGTATAGAAGAAAAAATGTGACCCATTAATTAAAAATAAATGGTCAAATTTAATTCTGAAATATTACTTGTTCTTTAAATTAATTCTCAAAATTTTTTTAATTAAATTCAATTTTTAAATATTTTAAATTATTCAAAATAATCTTTCTATTAAGATTATTCTACGAAAAGATTGGAGAAAATATCTTCCGAGAAGTTAAAAGTTTTAAATATCTTGGGTGCATCATACAGGACGACAATGGAGAGATTGAATATGATGTAAATCATAGGATACAAGCAGGTTGGTCAAAATGGCGGAGTGCATCTGATTTTATATACGACAAAAAAGTGCCTTTAAAACTTAAAGGTAAATTTTATCGCACCGCTATAAGACCAGTAATGCTTTATGGTACGGAGTGTTGGATGGACAAAGGGGAGCACGAACATAAATCGAGTGTGGCAGAGATGAAGATATTGAGATGGATGAGTGGTCATACGCGACTGGATAAAATAAAGAACGAAGATATAAGGGAGAGAGTTGAAGTAGCACCCATTGTGGAAAAGATGGTTGAATCGTGTATCAGGTGGTTTGGACATGTGAGAAGAAGACCGATAGAACACCCAGTCAGGAGGGTGGATGAGATGGAAGATAGAAAAGGGGCGAAAGACAGAAGAAGACCTAAGGTGGTCAAACGAGATCTACATGTAAACAGTAGACATGATAGATGACAGAGCACAATGACATTGTTTGATTCATGTAGCCGACCCCACCTAACAGGACAAGACTTTATTATTGTTGTAATAAAATTTATTGATATAAAATATTAAATGATATCATATAAATCAATAAATACTTGACAATTTTAATAATAAAATGTTAACATAATAAATTTAAGAAATTATATCAAATTAATCTCAAATTAAAAGAAATTTTAAGACATTATAAAAGTCTTTAATTTAAAATTGATTTAATTTTTAAACTTTTTCATTTTTAAACTTTAGTTTATTTTAGAGATGGACATATTATGCACTACTCCCCGTTCCCTCTATTTTCAAAACATGTTCGCACACTTCTTTCCTCTAAAAACATTAAGATAAACTATAACTTTAACACATTTCAAATTTAAACTCAATTTTCCCCAAACATCATTGTTTTTATGGAGAAAATTTCTTTTTTTTTTCTGCTGAGAAATGTTAAAATGATATTTTTTATTTGTAAAATATACATTTCTCTCCCTTATAACTTTTAAAAAATTTACTCTTCAATCCATTTTAAATTTTTTATGTTAACTAATATTAACTTTATCCATATTTCAAAAAAAAAATATTTTTTATAAAAAATATCTTTTAGCAAAAATTTTATTTTTTGTCATTAATTTTACTTACTAAAATATCTTTTAATAAATTATTATTTTATTAATTAAAATATATTTTTACGAAAATATTTTTAAAAAATTTAATAATCAAATTATTTTTTACTAAGATACCTTTCAATAATTTTTTAATTATTAAATTGTGATTTTACCAAAATTTTTGTTAATAATTATTTTTATATTTTATTATTAATTTTCTGATATCAATATATATTATTTAAACATTAAATAAAAAAAATATTACCACTGTTAATATGTATAACAATTGATATATAATTATATATTGATATCAAAAAATAATCTTATCGAGATTTTTTTTATTTAATATTAAAATAATATATATTAATATCAAAAAGTTAATAGTAAAATATAATTATAATTGTTAATAAAAATTTTAATAAAATTACAATTTAATAATTAAAAAATTATGGAAGGGTATCTTAACAAAAAAGTAATTTAATTATTAAATTTTTTAAAAAATATTTTGGTAAAAATACAATTTAATTAATAAAAAATAATTTATTAAAGGATATTTTAGTAAGCAAAATTTAATGATAAAAATATAAATTTTTGCTAAAGGGTATTTCTGTAAAAAAATAATTACTTTTTTTTGAAAAATAGATAAAGTTAACATTAGTTAACACAAAAAATTTAAAATGGATTAAAGAGAAAAATTTTTAAAAGTTATAAGAGAGAAGAATGTACATTTTACAAATAGAGAAAAGAAAAGTATCATTTTAGCATCTCTTAAAAAAAAAAGTGAAATTTTGTCCTATATATATATATGAAAAAAATTGATTATAATTTAGAAAAAAATTATTAATTATATATAATTTATAAATTATGTTTGGTATGAGATGCTGAAATTGAAATTGAAAGATTCGACAGACTTATTGTTTAATAGGCAGAAATTAGAACTAAAATTTCAATTTTAGACCATAAAATTTTAATTCTTTTAATATTTTCAAAAGCTGAGAATGAAATTTTTTATAACAGAAGTTAAAATTTTAACGTTTATTTTTAAAAACATTCTCATCTAGTTTTTTAATATCCAATTCTATCCTTTTTCTCAAGAGAACAAAACAAAGCTTGCTGGGTAGACATTGGATGAACTCTCTGGCGCCAGGCTCGGAGCATCTCGGCGACAGTGAAGGTGGCATATGTATAGATATTAGGTAGCGTTTGTTTTGAAGTACTGGGACAGAGATTTGGAGACTGAGACACAGTATTATGTTTGTTGGCTTAAAGATTGGTACTAAAATTTCTGTCTCTGTCCTTCAAATTTCAATATTTCAGTACCTCTAAAAAGTAGGGACACAGGGGATTAGATTCCAATACTTTTGCCACCGTATTGCGCATTTGCGCTCTTCCTTATCCGTCGCTCCTAACCCAATAAGAGTTTTAAAAAGATAATAATAATGCTCGTTGAGATATATATTAGGATCCACCTTTTAATTGACTAAAGATAAAATGTTTCGTTTTTAATGCAGATACTACTGTATTATATATTAATTCTTTCTCGGATCCAGTCAACGGAAAAAGAATTCACTCTTAATCACTACTATTAATTACATTATGATTCAGTCGATCTTTTTTGTCTCGTCTAAGGAAAATCCTTAAGAAAAGGCAAAAATTACGTAACGCAACCTTGGTGGACAATCCACAAAGGCATACATCCATCATTATGATCCCTCAATGGAGAAAGTGTATATGTGCATTTTTCCATAATGGTTAAAACCATCCAAAGAGGTTACTTTCTCTAACCATTTCCACCTTGTAGTGCCCTAAGCCACAAAGATCTTCATGATAATCCTTCTATATATAATATATAACGGTGGGTTAGAAAATTACTAATTTCTTAATCTTATAGAAAACACATCAATTAATTATAATCATAAATTACATTATTTCACATTAAATGAATTATATAATAGTAATTTTATTTATTATCATAAATACTGAATTGAATAAATTATTATTATTTTTTATTTAAAATTAATTAAAAATAAAATTATATATATTATTTTATTTAAATTTTAAAATTTAATAAATACTAGACTCAAATATAAATAGTAATTTTAAATATAAATTATAGATATTACTTTATTTGAATTTCATATTTTTGAGATGAATTTTACGGAATAAGAATGATCATTTTGTGGAGGAGTGCACAATAAAAAAAAAATTAATTTTTATGATTGAAAACAAAATCAAAGACTAAAAAAGATTTAAAAAAATAAAATAGAATAATAATTTAATTTTGATACAGTCATAATAATAATGTTTTTAATGGCCCAAGTGGATTTTATGGGTCCAAGGACATTGAGTCATTGACGATGTTTGAAGATAGTTTGACTTTTGTTAAAGGTGTCTAAAATGGTATCTGCTTTACCAACATATGGGCTTGTGGCTTTGTGGTGTCTTCATGAAAGAATTTTGTGACCATAATTTCCTTTCTAAACTCTAACCACCAAACATACATGCATGAATCTTCTCCGCAATCAGACGCGGATACATGGTGACCGCAAAAGCTTGGTTTTCCATTGAGAATTGAGATGCTTCTCGTTCTTCATTTCTTTCTCTTTATATGCTTTACGTTTTTCTTTTCTCTTTAAATGGAATAAAGTATATCTTCTTTGATGATAAAATGAATACCTTCATTACCCCCATTCAAACAAGGGCCGGTAGGTGAGTTTTTGTTTGAACCGCTTGAGGTGGAGTCAGAATTTCCCTAGAGTACTCCCTAATGTACTAAAATAACGAGCATTGGTTCAGAATGGATGTTCTCCATTGCAAATTTTCTCAACAGAATATTGAAAATATATTTTAATTTTATTATTTTTTAATATCAATGTTATAAGAATTACAAACACATATATAATTACTATATAAAATTACAGATTATGTTTACGTTATTTTAATCTGTTTGTAATGTTCGAACCAATTCATGAATTTTTTTAATGAATCGAATTTAAACTTTACAAATAGGCTTAATTATTAATAAACAAATCATGAGCTAAGTGTAATTTTTCAAACTTGAAATTAGTCCGAGGAAATTCACTTTCAACCCTTCTTATTGTTAAGAGTGTGTAAGAAAATGATAAACTGCAATAGATTTATCTTTTAGCATTAAAAAAGAGTAGAAAATAAATAACTTTTCTTTTAATAATGATATAATTTTTTAAAATTGGGACAAACCAAGCCACTATATATGAGCATTTGAAATTGTATAATTAATTAAGGAAATGACATTTGTGACTCTCATAGAAAGAGAGAGCATTCTTTTGTGTCATTGTCGATCGCATAAATGCAATGCCAAGTTGCAGAGCTCTATATGATCCTGCATAACCTAGCTAGTTTAACGTGCAGCTCACTTACGACTTTTAATTAATTACAAGTTTAAGGCCCAAGCAAAGTATGTTAGTTAATGCAATAATGCCTAATTCGGCAGAAGACCCCTCAATTTATGCCATAAAGCAAGACTAGTAATTAAACTACGGATAGGGCATGAAGCAAACTTTGTAGGGTTAGATATGAGGTGGTGTATGTTATTACTGTTGCACGTGCATTTGCAAAAGAAAAACATTACCTAACCAATAAAATTAATTATTTTTATTAATATTTTAAATATTAAATATTGAATTTTAAGTTTTAAATTTTAATACTAATAATATAAAAATAATATTAACTCTTAATATTTTTTAAAAAAATATGTGAAATAAATTCTGTGAACATTTCAGGGAAGGGTACATGTGCCCTCTCCGAGAGAGAAGGCTCGAACAATATATTAGCATGTGAAAAGCACTAATGATTAATTCATTAGCACTTTAATTTAACAGAAGAGGCGGCCCATGTGAACTAGGCTAGGTTACTTGTCAAATTTTCTTGGATACTCAGAGTGTCATATAATATATGGTCACAAGCAATAATAATACAAGTTTTCTTTAAATTATATATTGGAAATATTTTACAAGTTATGAACGTAATATACATAAAACTTGTATATATTTGTCGTCGGTTGAGTTTGAAGTTGTAAGTTTTTTTTGTAAGCCTAACCCTAACTCATCCGATCCAAACCCCATTATGATTATCTCTCTCATAATGAAGACGTCGCGCCAAAACTCTTATTTTCATGGCTGCCGCGACTTGACCACAACAGCTCCTCCCTCCGGCTGATATTTGGTTCCGGAGTCAAGACTTGGTGGGGTTGAATTGGTCCGATCTGTTTCTATATTCTACAGATATTAAAATTTATAAATATAATTAAAACAAAATTTAAGATAAATATAAATATTTATATTATAATAAAATTTATAATAAAATTTATATTAAAATAAAATTTATAAATATAATTATTTTTTAAATTTGTTACTAATAAGATAATAAATAAATAATTCTACAGATAAAAGATATAAAATAGTTTAAGTCACAATAATAAAAATAAGAGATGAAGATTAAATTTGGGTATTTTAAGTCACAATAAAATATTTAAGTTAATTAAATTATTTTTTATTTTTTAAAAAAATACTACTAATATTTTTATAAAAAATTTGGGGTCATAGCCTTTTTTGTCTCAACTAAACTTTTCTGATTAAAAATATTAATAATGACTAATTGATGAATACAAATCACAAAATTTATTGATTCCTTAACACTCTTCTTTTTTTAATAATATTAAAAAATTAATTTTTTTAGTTAATACTAGTAGTTTTTTAATTATTTTTTATTTCTAAATTATCAATCTAATAAATCTTAAAAGTAGATAATATTAACTAAGTAAAATATATATATTTTCAACAAACTCTGCTAAGGTAATAAATTAGGTAAACTAAAGTCAAATAAGAAGATTGGGAGAAGATGTTGAAATTCTCTTTATTGATTATTTCTTTCTTCTTTTATACTGGATTAAAGGGGACTAATCTATTATTAATCGATAAATTTTTTTTATCTATATATTAAAATTATTTATTAAAATTAGTTATAATATATGGATGTATGTTTAATTTATTTTTAATATATTTTTATATTTTAATATATATTTTATTCTAATAATTAATTTTAATGGACATCCAGTATATGATTATATTTAATATCAGATTAAAAGTAATAAAAAGAAAAATTTAAATACATACATTTGGAGACAATAATCTATTTGGTATAAGAAGATAGTTTTAAGACCGGATTAGATCGTTTTTTTTTTAAGATATATTTGTCTCATACTTAGTTGTGATAGGGTTGATGATAATACTCTCTCAGAATATAATGAATCCTAAAAAATTTTTAATTAGAAATAATAAAAAATTCTCAACTCTTTTGAATAAAGAAAATATCTTAATAATTTATGTAAAGAATAGTAACAGTTCAGTATCCAAGAAACAAGAATTGACTCATTCAAATTTAGTTACTATCTAATAGTTTTCTGTTACCAAACTTTAGCTATAAAATAACAGTACATTGTTCTTTCTATATAACACACTCAATAGAATGTACAAACAATATACTCAGTCTATGTCACTCTCATTTTTCTCTCTGTTCCTGATTTACTATTTCTCTTAAAAACCTCCATTGCTTAGTTCTTCATCATATTCATTCTTCTTGAATATTCTTGACATGGTATCTAGAGCTCTTAGGTTACAATCATAGTTATGATCTTGTCTAATGCTTCTACAACAAAATACCTTCTATCAGTAATTGTTGATAAACTTGATGACAATAATTTTGTTCATGAAAACAAGCTGCGATTGTTACGGTTGAAAATCAGAGTCTTGAAGGTCATTTTAAGAAGAAAAACATACCTACTCAAATGGTAGATTTTGGAGATGCTATAAAACCATCACAAACTAAATCTGAAACTTATAAGGAGTGGAAGCTCTAAGATAAGTCACTGATTACATGGCTACTAGTTTCAATATCAACAAACTTCAAGAATAAAGTTGTGCACTGTAAGTACTTCTATCAAATGTGGAATACCATCATTGAATATTTTACTGCATCATCAAGAGCAAGAATTCAAACTCTTGGATCTCAATTGAGATCAGTAAGGCTTACAACTATAGTTGCAAATTATCCCTCCAACATTCCTCAAATTGTAGATTCTCTAATTGCTTTAGGTTCTCTAGTCTCTCAAGATGAACATGTTCAAACAATTCTTGATAGAGTTACTAAGGAGTATCAAGGATTTAGTGGTACTGTCATAGCAAAAATGGACAAATTCACAGTAGTTAAAACAGAATCTTATTTGATAGCATATGAGAACATGCTAAATTGGTTCAAGAAACCTTCTCAATTGATTCCTTTAGCTAATCTGTCACAATCTTCAAATACAAATAATCAAAATTTTCAAAGAAACAATAATTTTAGAGGAAGAGAAAGAGGAAGCAGGTTCATAAAAAGAGGAAGGTTCAATAATTTCTGATCAAGATTATTTTGCCAAATTTGCAATAGACCTGGACATGCTGCATGGAATTGATATTACAGGTTTGATCAGCAATTTTCATCATCAAATACATCTAATTTCACATAATCAACTCAACCGCCTGCACCACCTC
The DNA here is from genome assembly GCF_003086295.3 of Arachis hypogaea. Taxonomy (NCBI): domain Eukaryota; kingdom Viridiplantae; phylum Streptophyta; class Magnoliopsida; order Fabales; family Fabaceae; genus Arachis; species Arachis hypogaea. Next base: position 107,278,950 of record NC_092036.1, on the reverse strand, counting down.
CCTTTTTTCATCAGCCAAGAGCCTTTTTCTCAGCACCACCTTCTATCCATGAATTCTCTTGGTATCCTGATAGTAGTGCTAGCCATCATGTATCTGCAAACAACAATACTCTCCTTCAAGCTGTTGAGAGTCAAACAGGCTCATATCAAGTCTATATAGGTAATGGTCAAGGTATCTAAATTACTAACTCAGGTTCCTCATATTTTTGTGATACTCAAACTAATTTTTCTTTTAAATTGAATAATTTGTTTGTTGTTCCTCAAATAACTCAAAATTTACTTAGTGTCTCAAAGTTTGCATAAGATAATTGTGTATTTTTTTAGTTTTGGCCTTATCATTGTGTGCGTGATTAGGCTACCAGGAGACAACTTCTGTAAGGGATAACTAAGAATGAAATTTATGTTTTTCCTAGTTTCTATGTATCTAGACATCTTCCTACATCTAATTTTTGTATACATACAAAGATAGCTATGAATGTATCACATAATCCAGTGACTTTTATTTATACATGGCATAAACGATTTGGCCATCCTTCAACGAAAACTGTTTTACAAGTTCTTAATACAAATCAGATTACTCATTCAAAATTGTCTACTCCTTTATCTGTATGTAAATTTTGTACTATGGCTAAACTACATCAATTACCATTTTCTACTTCTAATTCTATATATTCACAGCCTCTAGAATTAGTATATGTTGATATTTGAGGGACTTTGCCTAGCTACTATTTCTCAGTACAGATATAGGTATTATATCAGTTTTGTAGATAAATGCACATACAAGATACACCTTTATCTCTCTTCTTGTTAATAAATCAAAAGCTTTTACTGCATTTAAACAATTTAAAACTCTCTTTGAAAATTAAACTGGTTTCAAACTCAAAGCACTACAAACTGATCATGGTCTTAAATTTTTATCTAATGATTTTAAGACTTTTTTTGCTCAACACGATATTATTCATAGAATTTCTTGTCCCTATACTCATCAACAACAAAGTACTATGGAAAGAAAGCATAGACACCTAACTGAGGTTGGTCTTGCTCTCTTAGACCTTGCTGTCTTGCCATTACAATTCTAGGATGATGCATTTCTTATTGCAGCTTACTTGATTAATAAATTGCTCACCCCTATTTTACAAAACCAATCTCCTTTTGAAAAGATGTATCATCAACAACTAGATTATAATCTTTTAAGGGTATTTGGATGTACTTACTATCCTCTTTTACGATCTTACAACAAACACAAGTTTGATTATAGATCATATCTATGTTTATTTTTGGGATATGATCCTCAACATAAAGGCTACAAATGTCTTTTCCCTGACGGTAAGCTTTATTTATCTCGTAATGTTGTTTTTGATGAAGGCAAGTTTCCATACTCAACTCATTTTACTAAAAGTACTGCAAACTGATTCTATTAGAGATACTTACTCTAATCACCAATTTGTTGCTGTTCCAAGCTCTCAATTAGACTCACCTATCTCATCTTCATCTCTTACATATTCTATACTAGCACCTACTCCTCTCATTCCTCCCATTACACCAGCTACAAATACACCATCAGCCTCGTAACAATCTCACACTTTACTTTCTTGATAGATCCCTATTTCTAACACTGAAATTCAACTTTCTTTTCTCCCACCGTCTCCTCCTCCACCACCAAAATTTAATTCTCATCCAATGACTACAAGAGCAAAATCTACACACTCTAACCCATCTGCTAATCTCACTCACTTGCTAGACTCTAAAGAGGATTCCTCTTTTCTTCATCATCCACCAAAAACTGTATAACAAGCTCTTCAACATCAACATTGAAGAATAGCAATAAAATCTTAGTATACAGCTTTAACCAAATGCAAAACTTGAAAATTAGTATTACCACATCTACTATCATCGATAGTAAATGGGTATTTACTGTCAAGAAAAATCCACAAGGCCACCAAGTTAGATATAAACCCAGGCTAGTGGCAAAAGACTTTCTTCAAAGAGAAGGGGTAGATTTTAATTAAACTTTTTCTCCTATGATTAAGCCACAAACTATTAGAGTTGTGACTTTTTTAGTACTGTCCAAGGGTTGGCAAATACGTCAGTTTGACTTTTACAATGCATTTCTCAATGGAGAATTGCATGAAACAGTCCTGATGGAACAACCTCAAAATTTCTCAGCATCTAACACTCAACTAGTTTGTAGCCTTAAGAAAGCCATATATGGCCTTAAACAAGCACCAATATCTTGGTTTCTAACCTTATCCGCCACCTTGCAACAGTTTGGTTTTCACAATACTAAAATAGATTCCTCATTACTTGTTAGACATACATCAAATACTCTACTATGTGCTTATATTGATGATATTTTATTAACAGGGAATAATCTTCAAGAGTTACAGTTTTTCATTGACAAATTAAATTATATTTTCTCTCTCAAAGATCTTGGTCAATTTAGTTATTTTCTTTGCTTAGAAACTATATTTATTAATAACCAGCAACTTCTTTTAACATAAAAAAGTATATTATTGATCTTTTAACTCATACTAACATGCTAATGGCTAATGCAGTACCAACCCCAATGGTATCTTTTTCAAAATTAAGGTTATATGATTCTGACCCATTTGATGATCCCAAGTTGTATAGGTCCATAGTTGGAGCATTACAATACTTGACTCTTATAAAACCAGATCTCACATATTCAGTGAGTAAGGTCTGCCAGTATATGCATAACCCAACTATCAGTCATTGGAGAGCTAGCAAACGAATCCTTAGATACATAAAAGGTACAATTGATCAAGGCTTAGTGTTTAACAGTTGTACTAACTTTAGACTTCTCTCCTTTTCTAATGCAGATTGGGGAGCAGATTGTGATAATCGAAAATCAATCACTGGCTATTGTATTTATTTAGACAATAATCTGATAGCATAAAAAAGTAACAAACAGCACGTAGTCAGTCCATCCAGCACAAAGGTAAAATTTTGAGCATTAGCTGCAGCACTATCTGAACTTGCTTGACTTCAAAACCTGTTAAAAGAGTTATTCATACCAATACCGGTTCCTCCTATCATTTATTGTGATAATTAAAATGTTTGCTTGATTGCAGTTAATCCTATCTTGCATAGTAAATCCAAACACTTTGAGTTAGACCTTCATTTTGTAAAAGACTAAGTAACTGCTGGGAAGCTATTTGTCTCCAATCTTCCAGTCATAGACCAAGTAGCTGATATATTCACTAAAGCTCTCTCAATCACTTTATTTTTCAAGTTTCATGACAAACTGAGAGTAGATTCAAAGTCCTCTCTCAATTTGAGGGAGAATGTAAAGAATAATAACAGCTCAGCATCCAAAAAATAAGAATTGACTCATTCAAATTTAGTTACTATCTAATAGTTTTCTGTTACCAAACTTTAGCACTACAAGAAAATGGAACATTTGTAACAAAAAATTTGTATCAAATCTAAAATTGTTACAAATTATAGTTTTTTCGTAACAATAATTAATTATTGTTACAAAATAAGAATATTTTGTAACAACAAGAAAATTTGTTACAAAACATTTCAATATTTTGTAACAACGTGATTTTTTTTGTTACAAAATATATTGGCTTTCGTATCCAATTGTTGTTTTGTTACAAAATGTTATAATGTTTTGTAACAAAAGATCATATTGTTGTAAAAATTCAAAATATTTTGTAACAAAAATATCTATTTGTTTCAAAAGCTGTAAATATTTTGTAACAAAAAATTAATTTATCACCAAAATACAATATTTTTGTAACAAGTTATTTATTTGTCACAAAATTCAAAGATTTTTTGTAATTAATAAAAAATTTTGTTTCAACATATTAATGTAAGACTTCAAATTTTTGAAAATTAATCTAATGAGTTATTTATGATTAATTATATTTATTTAAGATTTTATATTCAAAAATTTATTTCACTAAAAATATTTAAGTCAAATTAATGATACTTTGAGTTTAAAATTATTTTAAAAATTAAATAATAAATCATTTATAATTTATTATATTTATTCAAAATGAATTTTTAGAGATTTATATATTAAAATTTAAAATAGTAGTACATTGTTTTCTCTATGTAACACACTCAATAGAATATACAAACAATATACTCAGTCTATGTCACTCTCCTTTTTTTCTCTGTTCCTGATTTACTATTTCTCTCGAGAACCTTCATTGCTTGGTTCTTCATCATATTCATTCTTCTTGAATATTTTTGATAGTTTAAATACATACTTAATTAGTATGTATAAATAGTAGATAAGGATTTTATTTATATCTATTACATATAGCAATTATAATTTATCATGTACATAAATTATTGTGACTTTTTTATTGTTAATATGTACAATGTTTTAAACATACATCATTTTTAAAAAGTTGTGCCCCTTTAGCTAATAAGTATAATATTTTAAACATACACAATTTTTAAAGAGTTGTGTCCCTTTAGCCAAATAGTCCTATGTATCGTTATTATAATTGATAATATATGAACGATTGGTAACCGTTTATTAATATTACTAAATAAAATTTGTAAATGCTTTTACTATTTACAAAATTTTAAATATCATATAAGTATATACATAAAGAATGTGTCATTAAGATTAAACATTTTTTTAGTTTAAATTTTAAAATTTTAACAAAATAATAGGTGTCTAATCGATTAGATTTATACTCCATGTACTAGTACCAAAAATCACACACATTACATATATGCTCCAACTTCAAGAGTTTATAATTTAAGTATGAGTCCCGCTAGGGAGACAATGATATATCTTTACAATGGCTACAATGGACTTTAAAATAGGCCCAATAGAGTAAAAATACCCCCCTTCACCCACCAAACCCTAATTTTGATTATTCAGGTTTTAACTATCCTCTCCCTATCCACCCATACCACCAAGATTCAAAAATACAGCAGCCACATCCCAACATCTCCTACCGTCGGCGCTGCAATAGAACCTCCCGTAGTAGTCCACTGCAAACTGAACATCCGGTGCCATCCACACACTCCTCCCGTAAGAATCAAGGTCGGCCATTCACGGAGGTCGTGCATTGCTCCCCTCTTCCCGCGCGCCTTCCTCACACCACTGTCGAACGTTGACGTCATCGAGGAGCTCCCGGTAGCCTTCGCCGCGCCGCCAACCGTACACATATGAGTTGCACTCCATCACACCTGAACCAGTGCTGACCCCTGGAGCTTCTTCGCGCCGCCGCTGTTTTCGCGTGAACGCCCCTAACACCATGGTTTCCTCCTCCTTCTCGCTGCTGCCAAAAGTTAGTTGCTTGCTGGTTGTTTATTTCATGAATAGCTGTTCATGCAAAGGATTTAGGTGATGGTTGATTGAAATGGGTGTGCTGCATCTGCGTGAAGGTGTATATGTTTAATTTGTTGAATTGATTTGAAAGAAAACTTACCGTGGTTGCTGCTAATTTTCTGATTTTTTAACCGCTTTCGTTTATATACTTTTTTAATTTAGGTTATGTTTGTCTAGGCAGAGGAGCTTCTGGTCGCCGTCGCCGCGCCGCCAAACTTCCGCACCCGGCGTCACACTCTTTCACACCAGACCCAACGGTGACCGCCTCCCTCATCGCTGCTTCATTAGGTTATTTGATGGCTCTGGATTTATTTGATAACTGGATGTTCATTCAATGAATTTAGTTAAGTTACTGAATTTTTTTTCTTCTATACACCATTTTATATATTTGAATAACTGGACTCATTTAGAAAAAAAATGTGTGGCTGTTGCTAATTTTCCTGTTCTTATTTTTTCATTACTATATGTTTCTAATTTTGGTTTTGTTAGTCCAGGATTTAAGTAGTATGCACAGATGTTCGAATGAGATGTTATCTAAATTTGTTGAACTAGTGAATGCTTGTTGATCTATTAAACTACTGTATATGACGGATGGTATATTATTTAACTTATTTGAAATAACACAGATGTTTAATTTACTAAGTACACGGATGGTTGGGTTTCATTCAATAATTTGATGTTTGGTTTGATTACATAATTAGTCTTTTGCTTGATTTACTACGTGGATTGTGAGTTTATCATTGGTTTATTGAGGACTTCACCCTTTAATTACTTCCAGGTATTTGAAATGTGTAAAATGAATGTGAATGAAAAATTTCTCTTCTTCTGAGTGGATATAAAAATTGTACAATTATTTGAGCCTAAAACTATGTATATAATTTATTAATTCATCTTTGATTTTACAAGTTTAGCTATAGTTCTTGATTTAGTTCTCTTTATGTTTGTTTTGCTTAAATAATTGATTGAAACTTATTATAGTTGTGTAAGAATCAACCTAATTCTATATCTTTTGCAATTTGGCTTGGGTTTTCTTTATTTAAAAAAAAAAAGAAAAAAAAACAATTTAGCTTGTCATTTGTTAATTGATAATTCAAATAGTGTGTAAGGATGCTCGATTGAGATGTTATTAAACCACTTTTGTCATTTCTATGCTTGTTCATCTTTTAAATCACTTGATATGATAGATGTTATATTACTTTACCTGTTAGAAAATATACGGATGTTTAGTTTACTAAGTATTCGGATGATTGGTTTCCTTCAATAAATAGATGTTTGATTTGATTATGAACTAGGTCTTTTGCTTGATTTATTATGTACGATGTGAGTTAATTGAATTATAGGTTGAGACTTTTTTCAGTTGTACTAGCAATTACAATTATTAAATGAAAGATTTAATTACATGGTAATGTATGAATATTAAGAGTCTAGAATAATGTCATAACAATTTGCGAGATGAAATCTATTAAGAACTTCTTACTTTATATTAATATTTTATTTGATATTGATAATGATGCAAAGAACTTTGTTTTCATCAATGAACTCTCTTGTGAAATTAATGAGAGAAGTGGAGTTTCAAGAGAAATCTTGAAAAGAGGCCAATATGAAATTTGCTAAAGGAGGCTGCGATATTCTTACTAGGGTGAAAGAATATCAAACAATGATAGAACATGCCAAATAAGCAAATGACATGGTTGTACATAATAAGAATAATTGTTGATCTAAAAAGTTATTAAATGTTTGGTCCTGTTGTTAGTGATAAATTGTGTAATAATCATATTGCTAGTGATATGTATTTTATAATTTATTAAGTTATATTTTACGAAAATGACTAACTTAAATAAGATCAAGCGTGTTAGTAAAATTTCAGTTTATAATAGTCATTATGTTCACAATATTTTTTAACAAAGTCTTTTAATCAGGCAAAGTTATGTTAAATTCAATTCAAATCAAATAAACATCTAAATTAGAATGAAAATAATTATTAGTCTACTTAGTAAAATGAACATCCAGCCTATTTTATTCTCTCTTAATTTTTTGTTTGCCTAATAAAACTACTACACGTTTCAATAAAATCAAGATATTTTTTCCTAATTAAAAAAGGAATACCGGGTCTTAGTTAATAAAAAATAATTATCTTTTTTATCCTTTTCCAATTTGCAAAATCCAACACATTTACTTACAAACAAGTAATAGGACTAAACAATTGAATTTTTCATGAAAACGTGAATAAGATAAATAAGTATAATTATGAAAATAAAACTCACCATTATAAAATAAAAAATGTAATTAATTTTAATCGAACCAAAATATATATGAGATGATTGGTTTCAATAAACACATCTAAAGTCTTCATACATGTATGTATACAATCAATTCATTACTATAACAAATTTGGATGAATTGAGAATTATTATCTTCCTCCTAATTAAATAGTTGAAATAAAAAAAAATTCTACTTGCACCAAGAATAACCATTTTATTTGTACGAAAATAAACATCCGTGATCAATGTACGAACCTTCATTGCTTACTTTGTTAGATTGCTCACCCCTTTACGTCACAAAAGTTGAGAAAGTTGTGCAAGCAGAATCTAGGAAATCACGTAAAAGACAAACGGTATACTCAAAGTAACCATCCACTTTAGAATAGAAAGAACCATGAGAAATCATAGTAAAATGAAAATCTGCTTTAGTTTAAATGGCTTAAAGTATAGTACATGATGCATCTCAATCATTAATGTGAAAAGAAAAATCAATAATTTATATGGTAATGGATTATTTGTTCATGAAACTTATAGTGCCCATAGGACTCCAGCAAAACTCTGGAATGGTAAATAGAGCATTATATGCAATATTTTAATCGAGAGAGTTCTTATTGTATTAATCAATTACATGAATAAAAGGACATCCAACATGACAACTAAACATCCGCTCAACAATGAAAATAACCATTCGCATATCTTGTAAAATGAACATCCAATATAATTAAATTGTCTTCGCTTAAATCCAATCCAAACAACTAAACACTTAATAATAAATATAACCATCTACAGATTTAGCCATTTTTGCTCACATTCTTGGGTTCGTTCAAAGTGATCCAGTGTTTCACTCTGTTACTAAATTCCTTGAAACAAACTTCAGCATAGTCCTTAAAATCATCTCTGCATCCTCATATGAACCAATTATCATATATTTTGCTAAAAGCTCTCCTTCAATATAATGATAGATAAACTGCTTTGGATGGAAGTTAGGGTCACTTACGCAATGTGTGGGCTTAGAAAATCACTATAGTCATCTTCCAAGGCCTGAGGAACGTCCCAATGAAAAATAGTCACAAATAGTTGCAGACCTGCATTATTTTTAAGGATTATGTATGATTAACAGCTTCATGAATATAATAATAGGATAGAAAAATGTTGAACTATGGCCATTAGCCAATAGCTCGTTGATGAGGTTGTTATAGTATTCAATTCCTTTGTGGTTTACACTTCCACTAAGTTTTTCTTCTACAAATAGTTCAGAACAAGAAATTGAAAACGGCTGATTACCATTTACTACTATTGTTATCTGGGTGGCAGTTAACATGAAGAAAATTAATAAGACTTACTTGGGAGTATTCTTGACCAAGAAATGGAGAATCTATAAGCATCCAAATTCATATACTTCATGAGTTCAATATCTTCTTAAAATACACATATAGACCATTCTATCATGATTCAAGTCTTCAACACATTTCTACTCATGCTCTTTCACTTATATTAAAAAAACTACTTATGTATGTGGCATTGTATTACAGTTCAAAGTTTTAAACCACACACCTTATACTGATGATAGGTATCATCAGCCTCCTCTCCATTACATCTCCAGGGGCAGCGACGGCGCGAGGGGAAGAGCCAGCGACGGCTCAAGGGGAAGCGGCAGCGATGCCCGAGCGCGGCAGCAACGGTGCTGGAACTGGCTTCGTGTGGGCTAGGGTTGTCGGCGCTCCAGGTAAAGTGCGACTCCTCGATGCAGGTAAAGCGCCGACTGCTCAGGTTGCAGCATACTTCATGGAGGTTGGTTCTTCAGCGTCGGCAGTGAGGTTCTCTTCGGTGGCTGTTTGGTCAAATTGGGCTGTTTGGTCAAATTGGGGGAAGGAGTTTCTGCTAGGTCAAAAGGAGAGGGAGAGTTAGATGAAGGAGGTAACAACAAAGTAAGAATTCTAATTTCATTCGAATTTGAAATTTGAAATAAATAATAATTAATTACTTTAATTATCATTTTATTTTAATTACAAAATTATTCTCATGTTGTAGACATTGTAGAGCAATTACATTAGCTCCTCATACTTTTTCTTTAAGTATTTATATGACTTTGTGCTCATCCTGGTTTCATGAATATTTATGAGAATAAAACCTCTAAAATTCTCGATTAGAGCGGCACCACTCATATATTCATATAGGTAGAATCTTAAAATATTGTCATTCCATTAAAATTTTTAACTCACCTTCCTAATTTATTGTAAATAGCACTAAATTTTATACTTTAGTGCTCCAATTGTTAAATAACTTGTTATTACCCATTAAACATTGAAACTAGTAATCTACTAGAATAAGATAGGGTTCTCATCATTTAACAACAATAGATTTTAATCTTATTTTAGCATTAGTCTCTTTGATTTTATATCTTGACAAACCTTTAGTTAAAAAATCTGCTAAATTTATTTTAGATCTTATATAAGTGATAATAATTACACCATAATCTATTAGTTGCCTCACAAACTTATATCTCAAACTTATATGTCTAGACTTTTCATTATAAACCTTATTATATACTCGAGACATGGTTGATTCACTATCACATAAGATTGAAATAGTTGTCGTCTGCTGTGGCCACAACTTTATATCATATAACAAATTTTTTAACCCTCCCATTTCCTTTCCTGCAGTTGATAAAGCTACAAACTTAGTCTCCATAGTAAAATGTCTAATATATGTTTGTTTTTTTAAGACTCAACTTATAGCTCCACTACCTAGAGTGAAAATCCATCATGAAGTGGATTTGTTATCACTAAGATTTATAATCCAACTTATATCAGAATAACCTTCTAAAACTGTGGACCGGGATAATCCTTATAATGTAATACCAAGTTTATAATTTTCTTGAGATAACCAATAACTCTTGTTATAGTTTTTCAATATTGATGGTTAGGTTTTTCTATAAACCTTGATAATTTGTACTCAACAAATGCTATATCAAGTCTAGTACAATGCAATGTATATATTAAACTTCTTATAACACTAGCATATTCTAATTGTGCCATAGGTCTTTTCATGTTTTCTTCTAATTTAAGATTAGGATTATAGGGTGTAGTGGATTCTTTAATTATGAGATGATCAAACTTTTCTAATACTTTTTGGATATAATGAGATTGATTTAAAGTAAAGCCAACTTCATTCTTATGCACTTTTATGTCTGATATTGTATCAACTTCATTCAAACCCTTCATCTTGAATTTAGAAGTTAGATACTCCTTCGTTACACGATTTTTTTCTAAATTTGTTCTGATGATTAACATATCATCAACATATAGATAAATGATTACTCTACAATCTTTAGTAAATTTTGAGTAAATACATTTATTCGCACTATTATATGAGAAGCCATTTGATAACACCACTGAATCAAATTTTTCACGTCATTGTTTATGCACTTATTTTAGGCCATACAAAGACTTAATTAATTTACAATTTTTTTTTTCATTTTCGAGTAGCACATGGCCTTCTGGTTGCTCCATATATATTTATTCAATCTTCATTAAGATGTTCATTTAGAAAAATCGTGTTAACATCCATTTGATATATATGAAGCTTGTGAATAGATTCTAATGCTATAAGAGTCCTAATAGAAGTTATTTTTGTCACAGGTGCATTAAAATAGTCTAGACCTTCTTGTTGTCCAAATCTTTTGGCTGCTAACCTTGCTTTAAAGGTTTTGATGAACCATCAGTGTTATACTTTTTTCTAAATACCTACTTACATCCTATATGCTTTGATCTTAGAGGTAAATCAACCAAAACTCAAGTATTGTTTGATAATATTGAGTCCATTTCATTATTTGTTGCTTCTTTCCAAAAAAAGCAGAGTTTCTTGAAGCCATATCCTCTTTGAACGTTTGAGAATCACCCTCTATATTCATCATAATAGGAATTTTGTTTGTCACAGAATTCCTAATTCCTTCTATAAAAAAATGATAGTCTGAGAAGAAATAAAATCTAGACTCAAGTCCTTTTTTTTTTCTTATTCTCAAACTCTTCCTTAATTCAATCAATTCTTTGTCACTTAGATGTTTATTATTTTGATTATTTATTTCTTGTAAAATATTAGTATCATTTTGAGAATATTTTGAACTAGAAGTTAAATCATTGATAAATTTATTTTCAATGAACTCTACCTCTCTTGATTCAACAATTACATTAGACACTAAATCTAATATTGTATATGCTTTAGAATTTTGAGCATATCTTATGAAAGTGCCTTTTATGGCTCTTGACCTCAATTTTGTTCTCTTTTAATCAGGAACTCGATAAAAGGTTACACACCCCCACATTTTCAAATAATTTAAATTAGGTTTTCTTCTTCGATCTCTTTTTGTCTTACTTTGAATCTTTTGAAAACTTTTTTTTTCTTATTGGTGTTATTTTCACCAATATGATTCACTTTAGAACTTTGAGAAAGATATATAGTATCACATTTTCGAGTTTTCTCCTCTATACATATATGCCTTAATAATTTTTCAATTGTGAAGTCCTCATCACCACGATGTAAAAGTTTCTTCCTATAACCATTTCAAGATAAAAGCAATTTAAAATAATTGCTCCAACTTGTAATGATTCAGGGATCATTACTTATAGATTAGAAATCTACTTACAAGAATTTATAATTCATGAATTTAATCCATAACAGGCATAGTATAATTCATAATAAATTCAAAATATTTCATCATAATAAACTTATATGTTCTTTGTCATTTAGTATTGTACTTTTCTTTCAAAGACTTTCAAATCTCCAATGGTTATTGAATTGACATATAGAGATCATAGAGTCGGTCGAATAAAGTATTGAGAATATGACATCGATATGCAAAAGTATCTTCATCTCGTTTCTTCTTCAATTGAACAATCTTTTCTTTCTCTTCCTGTTGAAATTTTCAGCGGCATCGGCAATTGGTGTAGTCTTTGGGTCAATCACATATGCAAGATTGAGAACCGAAATAAGAAACATCATCTTGTCCTTCTAATGGTTGAAGTTCATTCCATCAAAGCAAGCCAACTTGACAAACTCTTGATTCATGACTTTGAACGTGGTGTTTTGATATTGTGCCATCTTTAAGTAATATCTCTCTAAAATTGTTGGATATATAAAGATAGTTTTAAGGCACGATTAGATCACTTTCTTTAGAGAGATATTTGTCCCCACACTTAGTTGTCATAGAATTAATGACAATACTTTTTCATTATACAATGAAACCTAAGAATTTCTTAATTAGCAATAGTAAAAAATTCTAAACTCTCTTGAACAAAAAAAAAATTTCTTAATAATTAAAATACACACTTGATTAAAATACATAATTAGTATGTATAAATAGTGGACAAAGATTTTATTTATATCTATTGTACATAGTAATTATAACTTGTCACGTACATAAATAAATTGTTGTGACTCTTCTATTGTCAATAGGTATATAATGTTTCAAATATACACCATTATTAAAAAATATTTCTTTAGTCAATAAATATCATGTTTCAGACATACACTATTTTTAAAATATTGTGTCTCTTTAATTAATAATACTATATATCATTATTATATAATTGACAATATATAAATAATTAATAATCGTTTATTAATATTAATAATAACATTAATAATAATATTAAATATTAATTATTTAAATTTGTAAATACCTTTTATAAGCATCCGGACCCTAATGTCGTAGGTGGAGGAAGAGAAAAAGGGTATTGAATAGACGGAAACTAATAAAGTAGCCATGAGCAGTACAACGAATTAGGTAAAGCTCACCTGCCAAGAGATGATAGTTACCGACCCTTGACCACTACAAACACAATGATATGAAGGGATTTGTTTGTCACAGGTGGCTAATTAACCATAATTGCGAAGACAAGGGGGAAAAAATAGAACATAAGATCATAATAAGATATGCCCCTTATGTCGTTGGCTCGTTGCAAAAAATAAGGCATGCTTAATTGTCAAATTCCATTGACCCATTTGTTCCTCACCTGCTAAGCATGCATGAGAGGAGGAGGCCCTTAGGGCTCGCACATAATAATTATTACTTTATTAGTATGTACTAGATATAATTCCAAAATAAATTAAATTAATGCTATTATATACACGTATACTTTTTTTCAGTTGCCGGTTGCGGTTTGTATGAAGAAACTGCTCAAAAAACAATGCACAAATATGAAAGGATGTTATATTTAGTAGTATTGTGTATATTTTTATTTTGTAAATAAAATCATATAGCAAGTCTTACACCTTGCCAGTGTTGACTAACATAGTATTATGTATTTAATAATTAATTAAATATAGTTAAGTTTATTCTCGAATTGGGCCACCTAGCTATATATATGCTATGTCGTTATCAACTCTAGATGACAAAACTGAAAAGGGTCTCATCGTCAGTTTTGCATGTGCATAGTGACCAAAAAATCTTGGACGAAATACACGTGAAGAATTCCTGTAGCTATAATACAAACTAAAACCTACTTCTTCCCCTGACCAAAAAAAAAAAACCTACTTCTTCATGAAAAAAAAAAACCCTAAAAAACTAATTCTCGTCAATATTATTCAATTTTTTCCCCATTTCCTCCACTTCTCTGACTATTTTGAATCACCATACTATATTGTAAAATGATATATGTACCATTTTTTATATACATTTTGTACTATAAAAGATATTTTTAATTTTTGTATTCATATTTAAAAATTACTTTAACACCAAAAATAAAAATATACAAAATAAACGTGTATAAAAAATGGCGCATATAATATTTGATCACCAAACCTTTTGTGAAATGAAGTATTGTAAAGTTGAAATGGAGCTTTCAAAGTGAGGAGTGAGGACGATTGGTGAATGAAGCTGCTGAGTAGTGCTCACTCGTGACTCGTGACTTAGCTCTGCCAACTGCCATGATGCCATCCCCTTGATTGAAAATAATATGCGCACACAATACCTGTCAGTTATAACCTACTAAATGCCTAAAGCCCTGATTTTTGAAATTTATCTTCAAACACAAATAATAAAATTATTTAGATTGCAAGGTTTATAACTTTATATACACACACTCACAGAAACACACATATAGAGGATGAGCCTCAATGAGGAGTGGCGATACCCCCCTCCCCTTTCCCCATTTCAATTTTTTTTCATATAAATTATATATAAATTTTAATTTAGTTTTTCTAAAAAAAATTATTCCTTTTTTTATTACGAAATTAACTTGTAATTCCTGCATAAAATTCAACTTAGCTTTGCCTATGCACACACACTAATCCCTTTCAAAAAAAAAAAAACTGAATTTTATTAATCCAAACTACGTATTAGAAACAAGTCAACAATGCACTAAAAAATAATCTTATGAAAGGTAACTTTTCTTATTTTCTTTTGTTTTCGTAATGGATCGTGGCAGAATCCCGGTGATGAACTGAAAGTTGTAGAGTATAGTTATGTTTGGGTCATGCTGGTAAAGACTTTTTTTTTTTAGAGTGAGTGGAAAGTAATCAAGTATAGGCTCATTCTGAAATTTTAGAAATGCAAATTTATTTATTGGATAGATAAAATATTGAAATGTACATGGGCTTGGTTCATATGTCAAAAATTGAAAAAGGATAACTTTTGTTCTAGAAAATACTAAAAGAAAAACACTTTTGGTCAGGAAAACAGGCTTAGTTTTCAAAGTAAGTGAAACCTCCTGGTCCAGTATAGCGCATGTCTGTTAGAATTTTGTGTTTAGTTGAATTTATTAAGCGCAGCGGAAAAGAAGCCATAGCAGTAAATAGGCCAGACCAGATAGTAGAGAAATGTGTGGACCAAAAACTATATATATATAAAAAACTATTTGTATATGAAAATCAATCACTAAAATTAGTCACTAATGTATATGTATATAAATATATGTGTGATTTAATTTATTTTTAATATATATTTATATTTCAATATGTATTTTATACTGATAGTTGATTTTAATGTACATATAGCCTCATTGAAAAAAAAGATATGTCTCAACAGCGGATTAGCAACAAAGAAGAACAAAAAAAAAGATGAAAACTCAAGTGCAGTCGACTTCACGTAAAGTTGATAGTCGAGAGTCGTTAGATGAAAATTTAGTCAAATCAGTCAAATCATCTAACGACTTTCGACTATCAACTTCACGTAAAGTTGATTGCACCTGAGTTTTCACCAATTTTAGAGTATTATTTTGAAAAAGTCCGTTTGTTCATCTGACTTAAAATTTTGTGAGATATTTAAGGGAAAAATAAAAGATGGCAATAAAAATATTCAAGCACCCAGATATTTGATATGTTCTAAACAATGTTCAAAAAATCGAATTGAGAATCAATCATCTAACTGATTTGGTGCGGTCTAAAAATTGATTAGCAATGAATTGGTTAAAAAATAAAAAAAAGTCGGTCGAACAATTAATCAAGCGATTAAACCGATTAATTTTTTACGATTAATGAATTTAAAATAATAAATTATAAAAAATTTACAAATTTATATATTTTATACATAAATATATTTTTTGCTATATCCTACTCAACTAGAATTTAATTAAAATTAAATATTTATTTTAAACTTTTAACTCTATTAGTTTGATAATCAGTTTGATGATCGGTTCGAATTTTTTAACTTTGTTTAAAATTTACAATCTAAAAAAAAAAAGAGAATTATGAAATAAATCTCTAAAAAATTGCGCGTTAAACGTTTTGGTCACCGAAAAAATTTTATTACGTTAAGATTTTTAAATTTTATAAAAGTAAGACATATAAATTTTTTTGTCATATTTTTAAAGACTTATTTGTTTAAATAAAAACAATAGATCTGACTAAGATAAAAATTTATATATTTTATTTTTTATAAAATTTAAAAATCTTAATATAATAAAATATTTTTGGGACGAAAACGTTCACTTATTAATTAATATATCGGGGAGGAAAGTATATTATTCAAAGCCATGAAAATTGGGTTTCACCCACATGCAGTGCAAATAAATCGAATGGTCCCATTTGATTGGATTTTGTTCTTGTAACTTAAATAAGTTAAACAAAAAACAAGAAAGAAAACAAAAGGCAGGAACTGCTTAAATAAAGGAGTAGTTCCACTTAAGACGATTCTCAAACTCTTTCTAAAGAGAGGGAAGCTCCACTTAATTGAGTTGTAATCTTATCGTCATTTTTGTCATAATGTCCGCTACCGTGTTTGCATATCTCATAATCAAAGTAAAGTCAACTCACCAATTCCAATGTATGATATCCTTTATTTTGAGCACCAATGGATCAATAAACTGATAACTATCTTGATAATTAGTAACAAAATTAAACGCCTCCACACAATCCCATAAATAACATCTCGTTGACCCACATTTCAAGCTAAGAGATAACATCTCCAAATAGCAAAGAATTTTCCTTAAAGAATATATTACTCTCAGTCATTCTCAAACATGCACTTTACCAACACCCATTACAATATCTGATAACACAAGCAAAACTAACACTATCACAAAAATCAGAATAACTAGTATCACAATTAACCTTAAAAGTACCTATAGATGGAGGATTGTAAGAACCACTTAGAATAGAGGGGAGAGACATACATTGTAATTCAAAAACAGTCCTAAGTTCTTTTTCTAAAGTTAAAGCCATACAAATCACATTTTTTTAGAGGCCAAGTTGATAGGAATAAAACACAATTTCCTACTTGCAAGAATTAGAGGAGCAACAATATCCACTCACAACAAGTATTAACACCAGCATAATAATATCCAATAGCAGCGAAAAAATCACATAAACCAGAAATTAGAGATGAGCTAACACAGCAAAATTTTTAATGTGAAAAACCTCCTCAATGAGAGAAGTAAAAACTACGAGTCACCAAGACCAACAAAATAATTTCACTATGATGAAAAATAGGGTACAAGAGAGTCACAAATTACTGCACAAAACGTGCATACAATAAGCCAAACAATCCAAGCTTTAAAGCTTTCAAAACAAGAACAAGAAGATGAAAATACCACAAAAACAGAGCTACTGTGCGTGGCCAATATCTCCAGCTACAGACATCGAATTGAAGATCCGAACGGTGAAATAAAAGAACCAGATGTAGAACACACTGTCTAAATTTGAGCTCGATCCAACGGTTAACGAATCTGCAGCGACCAATTTACAGAGACAGCTTTGTGTATGTGCAAAAATAACTTTCTCTCTTCTTTTCTTTCCAGTGTTTTGTGTTCTCCTTTCAAAATGACCTCTCTCACTCAACTATAACTCACGTCAGCCACTTCAACTATTCATGGGTTTGGATACTAACATTTGGATTTTTTCTCCACATAGGAAGGGAGCCCAAAATCTCAACAAATCTCCCTCAAACGACTATGTGAAGGTAACCGCCAATCCGGCGATTAAGCAACAAACTTCAAACTTCCATCTTGGTAATGCCTTGGTCATCATATTAGAACCATTCTCATCAGTATGAACCTTTTCAAGTTCCAATAACTCAGCATCCAAAACATCACATATCCAATGATACCTCACATCAATATGATTGGATCGAGAATAAAAAGTAAAATTTTTACCAAGATGTATAGCACTTTGACTATCACAAAACAATACATACCGCTCTTGAGTAAATCCGAGTTCTTTTAAGAATTTCTTCATCCAAAGCATCTCCTTACACTCTTCGGTGATGGCAATAAACTCGGTTTCGGTAGTAGACAAAGCAACACATTTTTGCAATCTAGATTGCCAAGACATAGTTCCACCTGCAAAGTTGATCAAGAAGCCTAAAATGGACCTTCTAGAATCAATATCTCCTGCCATGTCTGAGTCAGTGTAACCAACTAGAATAGGCTTATCACTTTCATAACACAACTTCATATTAGAAGTACCACGAAGATATCTCATTATCCATTTTACAGCATTCCAATGCTCTCTTTTGGGGTTTGAAACAAAACGACTAACACAACCAACAGCATGAGCTATATCCGGTCTTGTGCACACCATAGCATACATTAAACTATCCGCGGCTGATGCATATGGAACTTTTTCCATGTCTTTCTTCTCTTCATCACTTGATGGACTTTGGTTGCAACTCAATTTGAAGTGTGTAGCAAGAGGAGTACTAACGGCCTTTGCTTTCTCCATTTGAAACCTGTGCAACATTGTCTTTATGTATTTCTCCTGTGACAACCAAAGTTTCTTCTCCTTTCTATCACGCTCGATTCTTATACCAAGAATCTCCTTTGCTGGCCCAAGGTCCTTCATTGCAAATGACATTGCAAATTGCTTCTTCAACATATCAATCCTAGAAGCATTATGACCAACAATAAGCATGTCATCAACATATATCAAAAGGATAATAAAATCATTACTAGCAAAATGTTTAACAAATATACAATGATCAGAAGTAGTCTTCTTGTAGCCTTGTTCTGCCATAACAGACTCAAACTTCTTGTACCATTGTCTTGGAGCTTGCTTCAAGCCATATAAGCTCTTCTTCAGTTTGCAAACATGATCCTCTTTACCTTTTACCTTGAAACCTTCAGGTTGTTCCATGTAAATTTCATCCTTAAGATCACCATGAAGGAAAGCAATTTTCACATCCATCTGCTCTATCTCTAAATTAAGACTTGCAGCCAAACTCAAAACAGTTCTAATAGAAGATCTTCTCACAACAGGTGAAAAAATTTCATTATAGTCAACCCCTTTTTTCTGCATGTAGCCCTTGACCACCAGTCTAGCCTTGTACCTTGGACATTGAGAATTTTCTTCATGCTTCAACCTATAAAAACCCACCTGTTCTGCAAAGCTTTCTTCCCTTTTGGCAACTTCATAAGCTCAAATGTTTGATTATCATGCAAGGATTTTATTTCAACTTGCATTGCATCAAACCATTTCTTATTGTCGTTACCTTCCATAGCTTCCTTATAACATTTAGGTTCTCCCCCATTAGTCAAGGTCACATATCCATTAGTAAATGTTACATACTCATTAGAAGGATACCTCATTAAAGGTCGTCGTTCTCTAGTAGACCTCCTAGGATGAAAACCTGGAGAATCTTTTGGTAGCTCAGGTTGATTATCAGCATCATCATCAATTGGAGCATCAATCGGATCTCATATCTCCTGGTGATTAGGAAGCAAAGGCTCATTTTGCTACATATGCTCATGATCTTGATTCTCTACTAGTTCTGACAAAGGAAGAGGCTGAACTGGATCTACATCAGTCAAGTCACTACTCTCTCACTATCTTGTCTTCACATCCAACTTGGACCTCTCATCCTTTGGAACATGAACAAATGCTTTGCATCCAAAGACTCTTGAGTGACCATACGAGACATCTTTGCTCGACCAAATATGATCCAGAACATCATTATCTAAAGCAATTGTAGGACTCAGATTAATCACATGAGCCACTGTAAGTAGCGCTTCACCCCAAAAGGCTTTAGGTAGCTTAGCTTCAGTAAGCATACACCTAACTCTTTCAATCAATGTTTTATTCATTCTTTCTGCCAAACCATTCAATTGAGGTGTTTTAGGAGGTGTCTTTTCACCAATACTCACCACCATTATCAATGCGAATACATTTAAGCTTTTTACCTGTTTGCCTCTTAACCAAAGCTTGGAATTGTTTAAACTTTTCCAAAGCTTGGTTCTTTGTTTTCAAAGCATAAGTCCAAAGCTTTCTTGAATGATCATCAATAAAAGTAATAAAATAAATAACTCCACTAAAAGACCGTACCTTCAAATAATCACAAATATTGGAGTGCACCAATTCCAAGAAATATGATTTTCTTGAAGGTTTATGCTTTTTGAAGGATAATCTTCTTTGTTTGCCAGCCATGCAATGAGAACATTTCTCCAACTCTGCATTCTTCAAACCGGAAAGAGCATCCTTTCGAGCCAAACAATTAAGTTCTTTTTCACTAATATGACTAAGTCGTCTGTGCCACAAGCAACAAACTTCTTTACTTTCAATTGCATTCACACTACCTCTTGCAATCATGACATGCATCACATACAAACTTGAAGTACCTTTTTCTTGAGCCACCACTAAGTTGCCTTTGGTAAGCTTCCATTGTCCAAAGCCAAAAGTATTTACAAAGCCTTCATTATCAAGCCTTTTAACTGAAACCAAATTCAAGCAAACATCTGGAGCATGTCTAACATCTTTGAGTAGCAGCTTCAGTCCCATATTAGTCTCAAGACAAACATCTCCTACACCAATAACTTTGGCCAAGCCATCATTACCCATCTTAAGCACTCCAAAATTACCTGGAGTATAAGAAGTGTAGAACTCATTCTTCAGTGTAATATGTATTGAGGTGCCACTATCAATTACCCAGCTGAACTCATCATCAGAAACAAGATTGACCTTGTACTCATAATCAGCAATATCAATAGTAAGAAGATCATCTGAAATAGAAGATACACGATCATTACCACTATCATCCTTCTTTTCTTGCTTACTTTTGTTTTTCTTGTTCCAAAGATAGCAATATTTTTTAACGTAACCTATTTTATGACAGTAGTAACACTCAACACTCTTGTATCTTCCCTTGGATTTGCTCCTGCTTTTACCTCTACCCTTTTGAACTCTATTTTGATTTTATCCCCTGGTTTTAGTGACTAACATTTCAGAGTATGACGAAGAATTCTGCGTCTTCCTTCTCATCTCTTCATTTAAAATGTCACCTTTAACAAGTTGCAGGCTCACTTTACCATTCGGAGCAGAATTAGTAAGAGGGATACGAAATGTCTCCTAAGAATCTGGTAGAGTATTTAGCAACCACAATCCTTGAACCTCATCTTTAAACTTGATTTCCGTGCTTGACAACTGATCCAGAACACCTTAAAATTCATTCAAGTGATCTAATACTTATGACCCCTCCTTGTATCTCAAATTCATCAACATATTCAACAGGTACAATTTATTATTGCCAGACTTGGAAGCATACAAGGATTCAATTTGATTCTACAAAGCCCTAGCATGAGTCTCATTAGCAATGTGATTGTAAACATTATCATCCACCCATTGCCTAATAAAATCACAAACTTGTTGGTGTTCAAACTCCCATTCTTCATCTGTTTTAGATTTTGGTTTTTGTGTAGAAAATACGGATAAATGTAGATTTTTTTACAAACAACAAATCTTTCATTTTTCCCTTCCATAGATGATAATTAGTGTCATTCAAACTTATCATCCTAGTAGAGTTATTTGCCTCCATCTTTCAAGCAAGTTATAACCAAATACCCAAAACTAAGCTCTGATGCCAATTGATAGGAAAAAAATACAATTGCCTACTTGCAAGAATTAGAGGAGCAACAATATCCACTCACAATAAGTATTAACACCAGCACAATAATACCCAATAGCAGCGAAAAAATCACATAAACCAAAAATTGGAGACAAGCTAACACACCAAGATTTTTAACGTGGAAAACTTTCTCAATGAGAGAAGTAAAAACTACAAGTCACCAAGACCATAAAATAGCTTTACTATGATGAAAAATAGGGTACAAGAGAGTCACAAATTACTGCACAAAACGTGCATACAACAAGCCAAACAATCCAAGCTTCAAAGCTTTTAAAACAAGAACAAGAAGAAGAAAATACCACAAAAACAGAGCTACTGTGCATGGCCAATATCCCCAACTACAGATATCGAATCAAAGATCTGAATGGTGAAATCAAAGAACCAGATGTAGAATATACTATCCAAATTTGAGCTCGATCTAACGGTTAACGAATCTGCAGCGATCAATTTACAAAGATAGCTTTGTGTATGTATAAAAATAACTTTCTCTCTTTCTTTCTCTCTAGTGTTTGGTGTTCTCCTTTCAAAATGACCTCTCTCACTTAACCCTAACTCACCTCAGCCACTTCAACTATTTATGGGTTTGGAGACTAACATTTGGGCTTTTTCTCCACATAGGAAGGGAGGCCAAAAACCCAACACAAGTCTCATGATGATTAAAGATGTCACTATTCCTTAATCTGATTTGTTCAGTCACATGTAACACAAATAAGTCACATGTAACACAAATACTTATATGTACCAATCGGATCATCCAATTTGAAGCTTTTAAGTAAAAAATATTAAAAGAATTAAATCAGATCTTCTAATTTGTAACTCAAAAAATTAAAAATCATATTTTATAAAATCAAACTCTCTGATTTGTATATTCTAAAATTATAAAATTTAAATTAGACACTCCAATTTATAACAAAAAATAAAAAATCATGTTTTATGAAAATACACATTTTAATTTATGTACTCTTAAATTTTAAAATTCAACTTCCATCAAATCGGACCATCCAAATTTATTACAAATTTTATTATTATTTAAATCGTACGGTCCGATTTATTAATTATAATTTTAAAATTACACTCCATATTAAAGAAAAATATGCAAGCTATCCATTCCTATAGATAATATATATATATATATATATATATATATATATATATATATATATATATATATATATATATATATATATTTTGTTTATTTTTAAAAAATTAACTCAAAAATATCCAACACAATATTTTTTAAAAACTTATTTAAATTTAGGTATTATCTACTATGCTTAAATTTTTACACTACATGATACAAATATAAAAAATAAGGTCTATACTTTTATTTCTCATTTTTTAAGTAAGTTAGGCACTAATTCTTTAGCCACCATAAAATTCTCCTTAAATTTATACTAAAAAATAGAAGGCGTGGAGCGTGGTCATTGGGCACGTGTTGAACACAATGTTGGCAGTGTTATACCAAAAGTCACATGATTACACGAGGCATATAGAAAAAAGGAAGGGTATGACACTATCACCCTCAAATAGAATCAAGGAATAAATCTTATGATAAATCAAAGTGGGTGGTGGAATAGTATTATTCCCTATATGAAATCAAAAATTGTCAATAATGCATTCATTCACAGAAATTAGAACGTGGAATACATCGAGGAAGACATGGCAATTTGCCATCAATTCCCCCCTTCACCACGGAAACTTCTTCCAAAGTTGCCATGTTGCCATCCTCCCTTGATATTTGATAAAAAGACGAACTCTGCATGTCAATTCCCAATTTCCCATAGATAGAGACCTTCTTGGCTTCTTGTCCAATAGCTCTTATCTTCTTTGTCATGTTGTCATCCTCCAAAAAGCCCAATAAAAAGCCCAGGCCCAATAAGACACGTTCCACGTCAATAACACGCAAGGCCCCTTCCTTAATCCGTCAAACTTGAAAAAAAAGGTCATAAAAAAAGCGTGTTTGAGTGAACCCCACACCGACCAACGCTCTTTCCATGTAAGAATGCCACGTGCCCAATCTTATCCTCTTCCTCTTATCAGGCTATAAAAGCGCACGGCATGAGGCAGTTGAAGCCTAGAACAGTTACCAAAAATACAAATCCCTAAACAGAAAAAAAGCACACAGATCAAATTCCCAAAATGGCAGCCACCGTGACTCCTATTCGCGCTGTCGGAATCCAAGCAAGTGCCGCCTCCGACCGCCGTAAATCCGATCCCGACCGCCGAAGAAGCTCCAACGCCAACTGGTGGACCCCGCTGTTCGGTTGGTCCTCCGAACCTGATTACATTGATACAAACAACAAAGCGACCAGTCGGTCGGATTCGAACCTGGCGGTGACGGAGGCGAAGTCTTCGAGACCACGGTTCGCCGGCGGGTTCACAGAGGAGAAGGCGAGGCAGCTCCGGATGATGACGACGGGGACAGAGACCTTTCACGACACCATGTATCATTCCGCCATCGCTTCTCGGCTCGCTTCCGATTTCAATCTCTCCTCCGAACAGTGACTTCTCCGGCGCTGGCAGCAGCTTATCCTCCTTTTCTTTCTGTACCTTTTTTTTTAATTTGTGGATCTGTCAGGTTTTAGTGTTGACGCATGGTGATGAACCGGACTTGTTTTAGATAATTGTAAAATTTGATGTTAGTGGTGTATATACTAAGGATCTTATGATTATAATCATAAATTTAGTAATTTGATAAATGTGGAATGCTTATTGATTAGAGCATCAAGCGTAGTGTAGCTCGCATCGCATGTCAGCGTTATCCATTTTCTAAAATAGTCGGTGCGTCAGATCTGACGCGAACGTCTTGTTAGCTGACAACAATTGGGTAAACCTTAGAAGCAATTATTATTATTAGGATTTAACTGAGACACATAATAAGTTTATCGAAAATTTTAAATATTTTTATTTGATAAATATAAAATAAATACATTAAAAATTTAAATTTTTTATATTTTAATAAAAAATTTTAATATATTATTTTATATATGCCCTTAGACGTATGTTAACTAAATCATTATTATTATAACAAAAGTGGAAATTACTCATCAGCGACTTTGGTTATTGCACAAGTTTACTTAGCTTCAAGGTTGTGGATCCCAGCGCCAATATCGATTAAGTTGAAGCATGATGAGGTGGAGGCGGTTGAATGGGTAACGATTAGAAATGTGGAGTATGAGTGCGTAATACGTGAGGAATCTGAATTTTGAAATTCAACATGCTGTCTCCTGAAGCATCTATAGGGAATATTATATGCGGAGGCGCTGGGGTCTCTGTTTGATAGTAACAATGTTAGTTTTATCGAATAAAATACAGTAAATAATAGGAAAAACCTTGAACATCCATGTTTCGGTTTATATATTTATTAACATAATTAAAATTATTGAAATATCGATTTACCTCGTATATTTAAAATTCTTCCTAAATAATAATAGTGTCTTGCCCCTTCAGTATGCCTATAATGCGCCAAGGAATCTGGTGATTGTTGCTGCGATTTTGATTGGAATTGAGATTTCTGGATGTGCACACTGCACACTATATTTCAGTGTCTTCTGGCTTTGATGGATTTCAGAATTTTCTGGAAATTACAATGGATTTCAGAATTTTCTGGAAATTACAAATAAACCATTTGGACAGATTATAATTAACGGCTAAAGTAATAAATTGGTCTTTTATATTTGGGTGTACTTTTGTTTTGGTTCTTAAAATTTTTTTTTGGTGTCTAAACAAGGAAAGAAACAAAGCAAAAACTATCCTAAATCCGAGCGGATGATTCGTTGAAGATCAACACAAGGCTCAGACCAAATAACATGATTAGAGTTATTCTTGGCACTATATTTAGCCATCCAATCCGCAGCTCTATTTGCTTCTCGGGACACCCATTCAACGTGAACAAGCCAAGGACGAGATAAAAGCTCCTGAATCTTGTGAACCAAATCTGTTACTTCAGATGAATACCCACTTGTAAGCTCATGCATGATGGGCAGAATGTCAAGGCAATCCGTTTCACATATAATATCCCTCAAACCGCAATCCCAAGCTAAAACCAGCCCCCTCCAAGCAGCAAATAATTCACATCTGATTATAGACCAAGGGGGAATGCTTCCAGAGCAGCCCGAGATCCAATCTCCCTTAGAATCTCTAATAATACACCCAAATCCCGCTAAATTTGAATCCATATACAAGCTTGCATCACAATTAACTTTAAAACTATTACCTACCGGTGGTTCCCAACACAGGCAATTTCGGAGAGACCTAAAGGCATTGCTTCGATTCCTGTAAACCTGTAAGTCCTTGGCGGTAATTCTGGCCAAGGCAACAACCTTGTGGTCTGTCCAAGGGTTGTCAGTATTGAATATGTCATTGCACCTATGTCTCCATACCCACCAAAGTCCTGCACCAAAGGACGCCTCACTTAATTTAAAGTATCTTAATTGAAAAAAATTTTTTTCACTTAATTTTATTGTAGTAAAGTCAAAATTAAATAATTAATAGAATGTCATGCATAATAACAGTAGAAAATAAGGTTGATAATCTGGCGAATAAAAACAAGCTCTAAAGGTACACAATTAATCGTAGATGTATCATCAATACATTTATTTATCATTCTCCTTAGTTTTATAAAAATTATTTCATTTAAATCGTAAAAAAATGATAAATAAATAAAATTGATCCATTCACAGTTAATTTTGTGTCTTTAGAATCTCTAAATTATTAACCTTATATTTGTATTGCCGTTACGTAAAATATTTTATTAATTATTTAATTTTTACCTCATAATCAAACTACATTAAAATTAAATAATATTTTTTAAATTCAAATAAAACACTTTAAATTTTAAAAACTAAAACAGAATTACATCTAAAATATAAAAAATTAATTTAATACTTTATCCTAAATTAATATATTCATGTATTCTCAATTTGTAAACGGTGATATTACCTTTTTAGTTTTTACTTTCTTTTTTTTCCCCTCCTGGTCTGGCTTTATATCATATTTCGATAACCAGTAACTTACACATCGGAACATGCTACAGGCAGGCTGTATCCGGATTCACTTGTAGTTTAACTAATCAACAAAGCAGAAAAATCATAGGCCAATATTTTGAATTTGAATATTTTATCTTTTATTATTGTTAAAAAAAAGGTTTGCAACTTTAGTAGTAAATTACTGATTTTTTTTATATGAAAGTAAAAGTAGTGATATATTTTAACATTGTAATTTTTAATATTTTTAAAAAATATAAAAAATACACAAATTAAAAGGTTCGATTTCTATACTTTAAAATTTTTATTTTTTTTAATAGAAATCTTTCGATCCAATTTCATAAATCGGACGATTTAATTTCTTTACTTTTCACAAATCGAACAATTCAATTTTTATTTATCTAATTAAATACATTTAAAAATAATACTTCATCAACCCACATTTTAAAAAAATGCCCTTACTAGTTCAATATCAAAAACAAAATCTGTTAGTGGATGCGGTGCGGAGCAAAAGCAATAAGCAGCAATTGATGAAAACTATGACCTATTTTGGTATGGAAAATATTAAATAACCAGCATTCTTAAATCTGAATCAATATTTAACCAATTCTCCATTTTTTTAATCAAATATATTAGTCCTTATCATTTCTCTTTGTAATACTGTGACATTTTTTAAATATAGTATTCTCTTATGTAATGAAATAATATAAAATTGCTCTAACTCAAGGGTAAAAAAAAAAACTATACAAGGCTACAAGCACACCGAAAACACGAGTGGTATTACTATTACACACTTGACGCTACACAGAACACAAGCGGTATTTATTTATTTTGGGTAGGAGGTAAGAACACGCAAGTAGTATGTGGTTTTGTTCATCGAAAAATATTTTCGATAAAAATAAATGATTCAAAATGATAAAACGGTTGAAGACATAAGCAGTGATTAAAAAAAAAACGCATGTGTAAACATTAAATAGAGGTTTTCGGCGCAGATTCGATTTCAAAATCTTTCGATAAATAAAGCAAGTTGAATCGAATAAGGTACTCGAGTTAGATGATCGAAATAAGTTATTCGAATAAGTGATTCGAGTAATTATGGTAATGGAGAAGTTATAGGCTTCCGTGATGCAAAAAAATCATGAGAAACGTTTAAGCGGGAACGGTTACCAAGGAGAATGCATTCAAGACTGTAATTTTGTAATTAATTGTAATTAATTGGCAGTTACCTAAAGTGAATTATAAATACTAGGAAGTTTTAGGGAATAAGGGTTGGAACTTTGAACTCAAAAAAATACTCAAGCACACTCATATTTCAAGAAATTTCTGAGTTTGCAATCGAATTAACTTTTCTGTAGGATTCCTTTCATGTTTTTCACTCTTTCAATTTATTCATTTGTAAAGTTTACATTTCAAGTAAATTTACATTCAAAGTCTTCTTTACTTATTTGCCTAATTTACGTTTCAGTATCTTTAAATTTTCATGTCAAAGTCTTTTGGCTGCTTTCTTTCAATTTCAATGTAAATCTTTTTTTATTTTCTGCCCATTTTCTTTTTAAAAACTTTATCTTTTTATCTCTTTTATTGATTTACAAATTTTATCTTGTTTTATTCTCAAGACTCAACTAATCGAAAATACTTTGATACACTTTTAAAAAATTAGTACCTATAAAGAGGAGTAAGTTTCGTTCTCAAACCACTAGATATCGAACCACCATCGATTTGCTAAAAATCGACAAAATAAATTTTTTTTATAAGTTCTATGATATCTTTATTGTGGTACTTAAATTGCTTAACTTACCTTTTAAAATAAAAAATAAAATATTTAAAATAAAAAATAAATTATATAAAATTTATTAAATATTATTTATTCATCCGTTTTAATAACTTAAGTATAATATGATAAGCACCATAACATTCATTTTTTTTATTAATATTTAAGGTTACATTAGTCTTTAAGAAAAGCATCTTATGTCCCACATGATTTTAAAACTCAAGGACAAACACCGGGTCTATTTTACTTATCAAACATAAAAGAAGTTTTTATACTTTTAAAATAATTATCCTTGAAAAAGATCTAGCAAATTATGTATTTTTTTTTTTTGGTGCCAGCAAATTATGTATATAAATCAGAAGAATACAACAGTCGAAGGGTATAAGAAGTCTGAAATGACCATGGGAAGAAAACAACTGGCCTACATCTAAGACACGCACAAAAATATTATTAGAAGGAAAAAAAATCCCACCGATCAACTTCTAAGGGTAGTATGGGTAAGTCAAGTGCAAGTGTGCAACCACAGGGGAAGTCAACAATTGAAAATAGTCTTAATCGGTCGTCCTTGTTTGGGCTAAAGAACACGCTCTCTTTCTTTTTCCGGGTCATGATCACTCAGCTCGATCTTGCAAAGTGGACATTTTGCAGGCCACCCACAAAATAACAAATATTTTACTGCCCGTCATAACAACACAAGTTTGAAGGCCCAAAGACCTTCATTTTTGGATATAAAATATAAAAATATACCTTGTTATAAAATAATTCAAATAAATAATCAAAATGATACCTAAAAATTTATATTATTTCATAAGATGTTATCGATAAATAGGCTCCGAAAGATTTAAAATATGACAAAAAAATTAGATATTAAATATATATTTTCAAAAAAAATTTTAGAGATAATTTTGATACAAATTTTTATAATCATTAATAGAAAATAAAATATTTTATCTTTAAAATTTAATAATTTTATGTTAAGTAAATTTTCTAAAAGTTTCTTTTATTGTGAATGACCATATTTCTTTAAAAAAAATAAAATCAAATAAAAATCAAATTTTGTTTCAAATTTTTTTTATACACATTTTAAATATTTATTCAAATTTTATCACAAAAATTCAGATCGAATGAATAAGTCATTTGTTAAATACAAAAGTTTTTTTTGTCACTTTCAAAAATATAATAATTATTGCTTATTTTTATCGTATTTTTAAATCATTCAAAGGTTGTTTCATCAATAACATCTTTTAGGACCTTTCTATTTGAATCTTTTCAGTACCAGATTGATAGTTAATCCAAAATAATTTTTATTGTAGACGTTTTATCATGGAACATCATTATACATAATGAAATATGGAATATGGATGTCTTATCATAATGGAGTATGAAATATTATCAATTAATAGGACATAGATTTTCATAATGTGTTTTCACTAATTAGTAAGTAAGTTAGGTGAATAATATCCTACTATTATTTATTTTGAAACCTTTATCTACAAATAGATTCTAAAAAGAAGGTTTCATGAGATACCAAAAATAATATATAGCAGATAACACACATAGCTATCTGTCTCATGTAGTTTTTTGACTCCTTTGAGAAGAATATTGTATATGCAATATTAGTGTGAATGTGTTATGTTATATTGAGTGATACATATTGAGAATTAATAACAAAGTTTTCTTACTCTCTCTTACAATTTTCTAGCTCTATTTTTATCTATCCATCTTAATTTCGTAACATGTTATCAGCAGAGAGACTCTTAAGGTAAAAATTTTTAATTATGTCAAATCTTTTTCATTTGGAATTTGAACCACTTCATATTTCTAGAAAAAATTATTTATCATAGATTGTAAATGTTGAATTCACCTTGACTTAATGGGTTTCACTAATGCTATTAAGAGGCAAACAATAATACAATGCTACGACAATAATTTTTCTTCGTCGTCATCTTGACTAAAGATTAAAAAATAAATATCTTACTATAAAAAATCCAGCAAAACTATGAAAGAGCCTAGAGAAAAGGAATTATCACCAAAGATCGGTGATTCTTCCAAATGTCCAATATAAATGGCTATATTTACGATTACAGAATTTTAAATCTGTTGCGAAATATAATTCTGCAATGTTCAAAATAACTTCATAACTAAAATTATGTGGGAAAAATATTACTGATAAAGATATATTGAAAAAAATATTTTTAACCTTTCATATATTGAATATGCTCCAGCAGCAACAATATCAAGAAAAGGTATTTACAAAATATTCTAAATTAATTGTATGTCTTCTTATGACAGAGTAGAATAAAGAATTGCTCATGAAAAGTTATGAAACTGACCCCTCTAGCTCTGCTCAATTTTTCTAAATGAATGTGATACATTGTAATCCTAAAGTTAACAAAAATCACTACTTCAATAATAAATATGATAAAAGAAAGAAGAAAAGATTCTTCAATAATAAAAGATCCTACAAAAAGTGAGATAATAAAAAAAATAGACACAACAAGAATATAAAAACTAGATGTTATCATTATGGTGGTAAATGTCATCGGTCACGTACTTATCGTATGCCAAAACATTTAATTGCACTTTACCAAATATCTTTAAAAGGGAATGAAAAAAGATAGAAACTAATTTTATTTCAAAAGATGCTCCCACTACAACTCATTATAATATGTCTAATTTCTTTAAAAATGTTAAAGGAAGTATTGGTCATTTGATCAATAATAGAAATATTGAATATTTTTTTTCTTGTTATATGTTTGATTTTTATATGTTAATGTATATTTTTATTTATTTATATTTAAATATATTTATCTTTAAATTTGTCCTTCTATATAAGGTTTAAAGAATAAATAAATAAATTTTTGCTATTATAATATGTGTACAATAAATAAAATAGTTTTGCAAATAAGAATGATTCAACTCATTACATTAACAAAATTATGGAATTATGAATTTCAAAAGAAAATTAATTTTAAAGATAAATCATATGTTGAATTTCATTTTCACATGTTCTTTATGCTTTCTTGCGAAGAAAATGATAAAGATTTAAGAACAGACACTTGTCTTGCGAATAGTGCAAGTACATATA
This sequence comes from Arachis hypogaea, assembly GCF_003086295.3. Classification (NCBI taxonomy): domain Eukaryota; kingdom Viridiplantae; phylum Streptophyta; class Magnoliopsida; order Fabales; family Fabaceae; genus Arachis; species Arachis hypogaea. The sequence goes on along the minus strand of NC_092036.1, from coordinate 107,247,194 downwards.
CTTTTTTTAAAAGCAAAATTTATTTTGCTAACTTTATCTACGAAGAGGCAAGTGTTGATACCATTATTGATAAAAGTAAAATAATTGATAGCTCTAGAAGAACTGTTATTTTTTTTGGAGGAACAAAACTCATTATAGAAAAATGTGTTATTTATCTACAAAGTCTCAAAAGAATTTATTAAGATTTAATGATATCCGTAAGAATGGATATTGTATTAAGACAATAAATGAGGATAACAATGAGTTTTTTTGTATTACGAATTGTGATTCAAATAAGCAAGTCATATTAAAAAAATGCATATGCTTTTTTTTGGTATATATTATACTCATATTAGTGCAATTGAATCACATGTTATAGTAAATCAGAAGTTTACTAACCTAAATGAATTTATCTTTTGGCATAATCGATTAAGTCACCCTGAAATAACAATGATGTGAAGAATAATTGAAAACTCACAAGGACATTCATTGAAGAATCCTAAAATTCTTCCATCCAAAGAATTATGTTAAGTTGTATGTTCTCGATAAAAACTAATTATAAGATTATCAGCAGTAAATATTAGATTTAAATCCCCTGAATTCTTTGAACGGATTCAAGGTGATATATGTGGACCAATTCATCCACCATTTGAATTTTTTAGATATTTTATGGTCTTAATAGATGCATCTTCAAGATAGTCTCATGTGTGCTTATTATCATCTCACAACTTGTCGTTTGCGAAACTACTTGCACAAATTATAAAATTAAAAGCACAATTTATAGTAAATTCAATCAAAACAATTTGTCTTAATAATGTTGGTGAATTTACCTCTCAAGTCTTTGTAGCTCATGTTCATACATAAAATAGGCTAGCAGAGTCACTTATTAAACGACTCCAGTTAATTGCTAGACCCTTACTTATAATAACGAATCTCTCCATTTCTACTTCAGGGTATGTTATTTTATATAATACAGTACTTATTCATTTATGGGTAACAATTTACTAAAAATTTTCTCTTTTACGATAGGCTTATGGCCAATAATTAAATATATCCCATTTGAGAATATTTGGATGCATGATATATGTTACAATTGTTTCATTTAATCATACCAAATTCAATTCCAAAAAAAAATTAGAAATATATATTGGATATAATTCTCCTTTTATTATGAAGTATCTAGAGACTAGAGATACAAATAGGTGATGCATTTAAAGCTCAGTTTACATATTATCACTTTCATGAGACAATGTTTTCAACATTAAGAAGAGAGAATAAACACCTCACAAAAGAGTTGAGTTGAAATTCATTATGATTAATACATTTGGATCCTCGTACGAGACAATGTTAATTGGATGTTCAAAAAATTATACATTTGTATAAAATTACAAATTTATTGTGTGATGTATTTTTCAATATAAAAAGAATAACAAGATCTTATATCCTATCTGAAAATGATCCATTTTAAATTGATGTCATTGTTGGATAAATGATCAATAGTAAAAACACATGTCAAAAGTGTGGCAGATCAGTCAATTCTAAAGATAAAAATTCTCATAAAAGAAGAGGGACAAATTGTGATAAAGAGGCAATACCCTTTTCGTTGAGGAGGACAAAAATATAGTTGGGACACTACAGTAGTGCAGTTATCCAAAGTCACGATATAATTGAAACATCAAAATATATTCAGGTAATTAAAAATTGTCAAAATGATGAGATCTCAATAAACTATTTCTTAAAAAAAACTGAAGAAAAATAATTGCTGACAATATATTTATATATAATGTAGTGCTAAATATTATGCATGAAAATGAGGATCTAAATAAAAAACTATTGAATAATGCCAATGAAGGAATGATTAACAAAAATGAAAAGAAGTCACGAAAAATAAATTAGAGCCTGTTACAAAACTTAAAATCTTTGGATTTGTAGTTTGAACACTCAAATGTGTGAAATCTGTTGGATACGAAGAGGTATTTGCAAAAAAATAAAATGAGAATAATAAAATTGTAGTACAAAATTTCTCACAAAGACTTGATATAGACTATAAGGAGACCTAATCTCATGTAGTTGATACAATTACCTAATATCATATGCACTTAATGGACGTGGTCACGACGTATCTATATGGATAATTAGATCGTGATATCTATATGAGAACCCTTGAAGGACTAAAGATGTTTGAATCATCAAAAGAGAATTCTCTAAGATTATACTTGGTTGGATTACAAAGATCTTTATATGGATTAAAATAATCTGAACGGATGTGATACAACCATCTTATAGAGCATTTGATGAAAAAGAGTTCAAAAATAATGATATTTGCTCATGTATTTATACAAGATAATCTGCAGATGGATTTATTATAATTGTTGTGTATGTTGATGATTTAAATGTTATTGGCTCTCTTAAAGAGATCCCAACAATCATAAATGCTCTAAAAGAATAGTTTGAGATAAAAGATCTTAGAAAAATTAAATTTTGTCTTGGCCTTCAAGTTGAATATGCAACAAAAGAGATATTTTTCATCAAAAGACTTACATAGAGAAAATTCTAAGGAGATTTTATATGAAAAAATCAAATCCAGTAAAAACCCCAATGATCGTAAGATCACTAGGTATGAATAATGATTCATTCCGATCAAAAGAAGAAAATGAAGAAACACTTTATCCTAAAGTCCCATATATTAGTGTCATAGGTGCACTAATATATATTGCTAATAATACACATCTTGATATAGCATTTGTTGTAAATTTATTAGCGAGATACAAAAATGTGTTTTGATATCTTCGTAGAACGACTAATATAGAGTTATTTTATTCTTATGGATCTAAATCATAATTAGTGGACTATACAGATGCAGATTATCTATATGATCCCCATAAAAATAAATTTTAATCAGGATAATTATTTACACTTTGTGACATAGTTATATCATGAAAATCTACAAAGTAAATTATAGCTGCAACATTTTTTAATCATTTTGAAATACTTGCAATACATGAGTAAAGTCATGAATGATTTTGGCTCAAGAGTTTAATTGGATATATTCAATCATCATATGGGTTAACTGACATGAAGATAGCTCCTAGAACGTTGTAGGAAGATAATGCGGCGATTGCTCAACTCAGAAGTGCATACATCAAAGGTGACTAAATGAAGCATATTTTTTTCAATTTTTTTTTCACACATGACCTTTAAAATAAGAAATAATTGACGTTTAGTAAATTTGTTCAAGTGATAATTTAGCAAACTTAATTACCAAGTCACTTCCTGCATCCTCCTTTGAGAATTTAGTACACAATCAGAATGCGTCGCTTTCGAAATCTTAAATGGTGTCACCAAGAGAGAAAAAGACTACCTCTTTCTTGATCAAGTTTGTTGAGTTTGAAGAACTAACATTTTAAAGATGATGACTAAATATTATTATTGGGTTAAAAAGCCAATTATATTTGTGATTAGTTTAGTGTACAAAAAATTAATTTAATCACACTAGCCAAGGAGCAAGAAAAACAAGCCCAACAAACTAATGAAGTTCAATATTGGTTCAACTTAAACAAGCGTTCATACCATCACTTTTAATCCAAAGAATGAGTAACTGAACTACAAGAAAGAAGGGAAAAAGAATTTAGCCCAAGAACAATCACAAGTTTAAATCGGTGGTTCGTATCCAAACCCATTCACTTGGTTGTTAACTAAGGAGAATGAGTTCCATTTCCTTTTGAACCAAACACCACACCACCGAACTAAGATTCTCTCTGCTCTCTCATCCCACTCTTCCAACACCCATATGAAAGCTTAGAAGAAAAGAAAGAAAAAAAGGAAGCTTTAACCTAGGGCAAAATCAAAGAACAAAAGGGAGTTATCAAATCCAAGTAAGAAGAGGATATCAAAGAGGATAGGACTAAAGGCAAAGATCACATTCTAAGAAAAAGTCACAAAAAGTATTTCTATCTTGGTGCTTCATTGAAGCTCAGTAAAGAAATCTTCTCCTTAAATACACATAAGTGAAAAGTTGGAGATGTTGAAGATGATAAATTTCTGCTGTGAATCAATGTTCAAAAATCAAACTTGGAGCCAAAGCACGAATGAAGGGTTCAGATTTAGCAAGTAATTTGAAAAAGGATGAAAGAGAAGATAGAAGGTATAGATGCATGTATGATTCAGTCACTACCTTTACTCTATCTCTCCTCTGTGACGTCGCTGTTACTACTGATTTTTTGGGAGAAGAAGTCTAATGTGCTAAAGTAAAGTTTCAAGCTTTGAAAGTTTCACTCCTCTATTAAAAGGGTGAACGGCCAAAGATTGAGGTAAGGAGAGAAAGCACGATGTTTGGATTTCCATAGCTTACAGAGCTTTTACCGTTCTTCTCATTCATGGTTCTTATTGAATATCTCATTTTTTAATCTAGTCTTTCTTAGTTTTCAATGAAAAAAGGCAATACTGTGAGGATTGTATGAAAAATCCATTGAGTGAAAAAAGGCAAGAGACTTAGACTTATAGAAAAGCCAATGTTTATTTCAAAAATCTTTTGTAAGTTTTTCTATTTTGTTGTCATGATCCTGAAGGGATTTCCTTGCAAGTTGGGTGAACATTTTGCTGTTGAAAGTTAAAGTGAGTTTCTAGCCAAAGCTGAATGTAGGCTACATTGCACTGAGTAGCTGAATCAGGATATATCGCTGCGTCACTTCTCTTTCTCTTCTCTGTATCTAGTTCTGAACTTTAGGAGACAAAACAAAATTATCTCCTGATTATTCTATCCAACTATACTTCACAGAAATACACCTTGCACGTAACTCTGTTTTGGCTGTTCTTTTGACAAGAGACAAAATAAAATAATCTTCTGCTTTTCACCTAAGGCAACATTATAAAATCTAGAAGTTTTATCCAACTCCATGATTAATCAAGAAAAGTAAAAAGAGGTCAAGATTCAACCACCTTCTCTTAGTCACTGATATCCATCAAAGTTTTTATGCCATTGGATTTTTTTATAAGGTTTTTTAATTAAACAATTCTCATTAAAAAAAATATTGTATTCTTTTTTTCTTAATCAAATTTTTTATCTTGCAAGTTTTTCTTAAAAATTTTTTAACGAGGCATATTTGTAATGACATCTAAGAAAGAGTGTTATAAAATAATTATTATTGTGGATGTCCTATCATGGAGCATTATCATACTTAATCGAGCATGAAATATGAATGTCCTATCATAATGAAGTATAAAATATTATCAGTTAATAAGAAATGAGTTTTTATAATGTGTTTTAGTTAATTAGTAAGTGAGTTAGATAAATAATATTCTATTATTTACTTTAAATCCTTCAGATCCTAAAGAGGTAGTTTCATGACATACCAAGAATAACATATAGCAGACAATACACATAGCTGTTTATCTCAAGTAGTCTTTTGCAGGGATGGCAGCAGTACCCGTACCCGCCCCACCCCTACCCGGTTGGGGCGGGTTTGAACCCGACCCGGAGCGGGGCGGGTCTAAATCGTGGCGGGTTGATGAGAGGGGCGAGGCGGGGTCGGGTTCAGGCTAAACCCGCCCCTACCCGCCCCGGAGTGCATATATATAATTTTTAGTGATTAGCTTCAGCCTTCAGTTCTCACCGCCACTCAGTTTGTAACTCGATTAGGGATTTAGGGTTAGTAACCCCTTCTTCCTCAGCTCTTCTCCTCTCCAAGACCATAGCCTCGCTGCCTTGGTTCAGTTCAACCAGTGCTTACCGTCGAATCTGCTCCAGTTCCGCGAATCGTTCAAGCCGCCTGTGCCTGTCGCTCCTCCTCCGCTCAACTCGTCTAGTCGTCTCTGCCATCTTTGCAAGTCGCAACTCGTCGAATCGTCTAATTCGTCTCAGCACCGCTCCTCCCTCTGCCACCTCTGCCACCTCCGGTCGACCCTCTCCTCCCGTGTCGTCCTATCTTTGCTCCCTCCAGTCCTTGCATTCACAACCTTCGCCGTCGCTATCGCCGCCTACAACTCCGCCGTCTCCGCACACTTCCTGCTCCCGGAGTATTTTCGGGTTCTTAGGGCTTCTTCTCTGCCTTACGAGCTCACCGCACCCGCCCTGGCCCTCCTTCTCGTTTTCCGAACCGAGGCTTCATACGCAAGGTTGTTAGGTTGGTACTCAGATTTCAGATAAAAAATTATACTTTCCTGCTTCGTAATAGAATTGTTCACTCAAGTGAAAATTACTTGATTTATGGTATTGTATCGTTGGATTCTGTAGCTGATTTCGTCAAGTGGGATAAGTTTTTAGTTGTTGAATTTCAATTTTTGGAAAGCAATGCTACATTGCTACTATAACCGTAAAAAACAAGGGGGGAAAAAGGAGGAGATTTCAGTGTTTCTGTGAAATGTTAATATCATGAACTTTTATATGATTATGGTCCACCTTAAGTGAAATGTTAATATTGAAATACATCTTGAAATACTATAAAAATGCTTTAACTTTTATATATCAATTGCTCACTTGCTTGCAATCTTTTAGCTGTAGGGCTTTCTTTATTAGTTGCAACCAAAACAAACTTAATTTCAATTTAAATTTTGACAATTTTCAAAACTCAACAGATTATATAAAGTAAAAATAAAAGAAGATTATTATTATTATTCTCAAATGGGACAAGAATCAGATTACAAAAGCCAACTGGTATTGGAGATTTGCTCAATTTCCACACGTTCTGTTGTATGTGTTCATAGACTTGTCCCTAACAATTAACAAAACTAATAAGCCACCTTTCATTGATTGGTACTGCATTCTTGGAGTAAGTATTAACATTTCTAATGATGACCCTTTTTCTTTTTGGTGCTAAAGTTTGTAGCTTTTATCTTGGCTCTTCTTTATCATGAACTTTTATATGATTATGGTCCACCTTAAGTGAAATGTTAATATTGAAATACATCTTGAAATACTATAAAAATGCTTGAACTTTTATATATCAGTTGCTCACTTGCTTGCAATGTTTTAGCTGCAGGGCTTTTTTTATTAGTTGCAACCAAAACAAACTTAATTTCAATTTAAATTTTGACAATTTTCAAAACTCAACAGATTAAATAAAGTAAAAATAAAAGAAGATTATTATTATTATTCTCAAATGGAACAAGAATCAGATTACAAAAGCCAACTGGTATTGGAGATTTGCTTAATTTCCACACGTTCTGTTGTATGTGTTCATAGACTTGTCCCTAACAATTAACAAAACTAATAAGTCACATTTCATTGATTGGTACTGCATTCTTGGAGTAAGTATTAACATTTCTAATGATGACCCTTTTCCTTTTTGGTGCTAAAGTTTGTAGCTTTTATCTTGGTTCTTCTTTATCATGAACTTTTATATGATTATGGTCCACCTTAAGTAAAATGTTAATATCATGAACTTTTATATGATTATGGTCCACCTTAAGTTAAATGCTTCTAAATTATTTTATGACCTTAACCTGAATGGTGTATCTGCATGAACTTTGATGGTAAGATATCAATATAAGCAGCAGGGATATTCCTTCTAGCACTCTGATCTCTCCTAGTATAATCAAAGCTGTTAAATTTTCAAATGTCAATCTGATCATGGAAGCACTTGATTTTGGGTTATTCAAGAATTATTATCAGCTTAAACTAAACTATAAGGTGATAGCTTTTCCTTGATTTAACCGAACTAGTTGGTTGTCAACCACCACTACTTCTCCTGGCAGAAAACGAAAAGAAAAAACCACCCTTACCTAATTAATGAACCTTTTTAAAGTTACTATTCTATTAAAGGAAGTGAATGCATACATTTGGCTCGACTACTTTAATTGTGCATTCTGATTTGGTTTATTCTAATTTTGTAATTATGCATTTATGATATGATTTATGTTAATTTTATACCCTCATGTATTTTAATTTTATTGATATAGGTGTTTTCAAATTACTTCATGGCTAGTAATGCTAGAGAAGACACACAAAGCAACAGTGTTGCTCCAAATGATAATAAAGTTGAAGTTCAAAGTAATGCTAATCCAACTTCAGAAACTCCACAAGCAACGGATAATGTCTCAACTCCAGAAGGATCAACTCCTAATGAAGGTGACAATAAGACTCATGTTAAGAGTGTTTACTGGGATTATTTTGATCGTTTGAAAGTTGAAGGAGAATGGAAGGCGAAATGCAAGTTTTGCAAGACTGTGCTTAGTGCAAATCCGAGGAATGGTACCAAGTCATTGCGGAACCATGTGGATCGATATTGCAAGAGAATAAAGGTGGCAAACTCTAGGCAATCATCAATTGTTGAATCATTGTCAAAACAATCACAAAAGCAAAAATTGAATGAAGATGGTTTTGTGTTTGATCCTTCATTTACAAGAAAATGTGTTGCTGAAATGATTATTTTGCATGAGTATCCTATGAGTTGTGTGGACCACCATGGATTGAGGCGAGCTTTTGCTTCAATGCAACCAACTTTTAAAATGCCTAGTCGAAACACTATCAGAAAAGACATCTTGAAGATGTATGGGGACGAGAAGCAGAAGTTAACCCTTCAACTAGATGAAAATGATAGTAGAGTTGCAATAACTAGTGATATGTGGACTTCCAACCAAGAAAAAGGATACATGGTTGTCACAACTCACTATATTGATACTTCGTGGAAGTTGCATATGCGCATATTGAGGTACTTTAAATATTTTATAAACTTTTATACATTGTGTTGTTTTCATATGTTGAGCTAGGTTAATCTAAAAATGCATGCATGTTTGTTAATCTTTTTAGCTTTTGTTATGTTCCTTGTCCCCATACAAGTGAAGTTCTCACTGAAACGTTGATGAAAATATTGTTAGAATGGAATATTGATAGAAAATTGTCCACTATTACATTGGATAACTGTTCTACTAATGATGCTATGATAGATGGACTGTTGGGGCGTTTGGATTCTTCATTCTTGATGTTGGGGGTAAATTATTACATATGCGTTGCTGTGCTCGTATATTGAATTTGATTGTGAAGGATGGCTTAAGTATTGTTAAGGAAAGTATAGAAAAGATTCGTAGTAGTGTATTGTATTAGACTGCAACACAGAAAAGGACCAAAACTTTTGTTAGTTGGTGTGCTAAAACAGCGATCTCATTTACTAGGAAATTAGTTCTTGATTGCCCAACTAGATGGAACTCAACTTATTTGATGTTAGAAACTGCTTTGTTGTATAAAGCTGTCTTTCCTAGGTTAAGGCAGAAGGAACCCCAATATAAAACTGTGCCAAGTAATGAGGAATGGAAACTTGCGAAGGAAATATGTGACAGATTGAAATTGTTTTATGATGTTACTCAACTGTTTTCTGGGTCTAAATTTCCGACTGCTAATCTTTATTTTACTTTGGTTTGTAAAATAAAAGTGTCATTGGATGAATGAGAAATTTCTACTAATCCGTTAATTGCTAATATGGCATCTAACATGAAGAAGAAATTTGAAAAGTATTGGGATGAAATTCATGGCATTATGGGTGTTGCTGCTGTTTTAGACCCTAGGTACAAGATGGTTGGGGTTGAGTTTCAATTTGAAAAAATGTATCCAGATCCAACAAAATTCTCCAAGCAAGTTGATAGAATTCATCAGTTGTGTAATGAGTTGGTTAATGAATACACTCAAAAAATGAGTTCTGATGTGTCACATGTCGGTGTTGGTGTTGGTACAAAAGAACTTAATGAAAGTGGAAATGCAAGTTCATTTGGGGGTGATGATTACATGGTGTATCTTAAAAGAAGAAAAATGACAAGGAGTTCATATGTGAATGTTGAGCTTGATCATTATCTTGAGGAGGAAATTCATCTTCCAAATGATCCTAACTTTAATGTTTTGAAATGGTGGAAGAACAATCAGATGAAATTTAAGGTTCTTGCAAAAATAGCTAAGGATATATATGCTATTCCGGTGTCCACTGTTGCCTCTGAATCTGCTTTTAGTACAAGTGGTCGTGTGATTTCTCCTCATCGTGCAAAGCTCAAACAAGACATAATTGAAGCTTTGATGTGTGGCCAAAGTTGGTTGTGGGCACCTTTGGGAAGTAAAGGTGATATATTGATTAATCTTCATTTATGTTAATTTTTTCATAGTACCAATTAATTTGTTAATTGTTATCTCTTTTAATTTTCAGGTTTAAATCTTGATTTGCAAACTTTTAATGATGATGTAGATGTTGAAAGTGATCAAGAATAAGGGTTGAAGATCATTTTATATCTAATATTGTAATTTCTTTGTTATGGTGTTAAATTTGTAGTGATCTAATAATATATTTTTTTTTTAATTTCAAGTTATTTTAGCTAATGACATTGTATGAATTTTATGTTTGTATTTTAATTTATCTATGAATTTTAAATTTTTGTCTTAATTTATGTATGAATAGGTATATTTAATTTTTACAGGGGCGGGTCGGATGGGGCGGGTGCGGGTTCTGCTGTTTACTACCCGCGGGTAGTTATGGGGCGGGTAGTATATGCCTGTCAGGACGGCGGGGCGGGGTCGGGTAGGGCAAAAATCCGCCCCACTGCCACCCCTAGTCTTTTGGCTTCTTTGAGAAGAATATTGTGTATGCAATAGCAATATGAATATGTTATATTATATTGAGTGACACATTGAAAATTAATAACAAAGTTTTCTTTCTCTCTCATAATTTTCTAATTTTATTTTTATCTATCCATCTTAATTTCACAGTAACTGTCACTATTTTTAGTTGAGGAGATAGTTCATTTTTGAAAGAAAAACTTTTTTTTAGAGTTCCAAAATTAAGCAACACACCATTTGGGAGAAAATGTATTTTTTATCTCATATTTTTAAATTTTTAAAAAATATTATTAATATTTAATTTGATTCAATTTTGTTTATAATAATTAAAATAAATTTTAATATATTTCTGTTTTCGAAGTATATCTGAAACAAATTGTTTGTGATTTGGGCTTGGAAAAGAGGTCGAAGATGGGATGAAGGTGCTTTAGTATAGCTTTATGTCAGCTTCGAACGGTTGGAGGGTACCTGCAAGGAATTCTGATATTTAAGTTAGCATAAGTTTTAAATAAGTTTATGAGAAATTGGGATTGAAAAAATACATGAATTTCATGTGGTATTTATAGATGAAAATGATGACTAGATCATCACTTATGAATCTTCCTTCTTGTAGTGGTGGGTGGTTTCTTCCTCAATATTTGAAAAATTGTCCCACGTAGAGTTTGAAGGTTTGTGAATAGCCTAGAGAAGGGAGGGTTGAATCTGTGGCATTCTTTTTGAACTTCTTTTACCTTTTGCTTCTAATTGGAATAGGAATTTAGTTGCTATTATGTCTGTCAAGTTAAAATTGCAGGAGAAAATTTTATTTCCCACTCTCAGCAATGACAATTACTTTTGTTTTCCACTCTTTGGCAAGGCTTCTCAGTATTTTTTTCACTAGCATTTATTCGGTGTGAGTCATCCCTATAGCGTCCAAGCTATTGATGATGACCGAGAATATCTCGAACATTTTATCAATGGTTTCTCCTTCCTTTATAGCAAACATCTCATATTCTTTTCTCAGCATGTCGATCCGTATTTCTTTCATTTATTCAGTGCCCTCATGAGTGACTTGGAATTTATCCCAAATTTCTTTTATTGTTTTGCACCTTGATACCTTTTCAGAATTTCTCAAAACTAATTTAGCAGTGTATCATGTTGATTGCTTTGGCATTTAGTTTCACTTTTTTCTTGTCTTCATCATTCCATTCACCTTTTTCTTTAGGTGTCACAATTCCTTCTGCACTTATTTTTGTTGAAATTTGTTGACCGTTCGTGATAATCTTTCAGATATTATAGTCAACAGATTGGACAAATATCTGCATTCTTTTCTTTTAATAGTTGTAGTTCTCGTCGTTGAAGAAGAGAAGTCTATTGTTGGATTGACCTTCAGTGAGTGTGTAAGTCACGACATTCGAACCCATGTTGTTGGCCATTAGATATTTTCTCCAAATTGTGAAGCTTGATCTCTTTGAGACCAAGCTCTCATGCCAATTGAAGGTTTGTGAATGGCCTAGAGAAGGCGGTTTGAATCTATGGCCTCCTTTTTTAACTTCTTTTGCTTTTTGCTTCTAACGAAAATATGAACTTAGTTGCTGTTATATCTGTCAAGTTGAAATTACAGGAAATAATTTTATTTTGTCTCTTCACAAAACAATCAAGAACAGAACAATTCTTTGCTTTTTGATAGTTGTGACTTTTGATAAATATACAATGTATGAGATAATTTTATTTTGTCTCATAACGAAGTAAAACAGAAAAAAATTAGAGAAGAAAAAATTACATAGCTATGTAATATAGTTCATCCACTATGTGCAATGTGACCTACATCCAGTCTCTCCCACAATAATGGAGAAGTTTTCACTATTTTTCACAATGCTTACAAACACTAATTTTCTTAAGATTCAACCTAATCCTATTTGAAATAAACCCAACTTCTACCCAAGTTAGATTTAGCTAGGTTCACTCCCTAAACTTGCAATCACTAAGTGCTCACCCAACTTAGCAAGAACATTTTTTCAGGATCATATGTACAAAATTAAAAAACAATACAAAAGAGTTGACATAACTTTATGCCTTTTTTCTAGATAACTCTGTCTTTTCTCTCAATGAATTTTACTAACATCTTACTTAATGCCTTTTTTCATTGAATAAAAATAAAGAAAGATGAACACTGAAGAACAAAAAATTTAATGTAAACTCATGAAGGAGAAGAATGGATAGCTTAATCGTTATGAAAACCCAAACTTATGTGCTCACTCCTTGCTTCAATTTTTTGTCCTTCCAAAACTTGAATTTGACTTGAACAGTTGACTTCTTTTTTCCCAAATACATCAACAGTGAATAAAGCAAATATGCATTCCTACCTAACTGCTTCTCTTTCTTCCTTTTTTCAAATTTATTTAAGGATCTGAATCATTCATCAATGCTTTGTCTCTAAATTTTGTTCTTGACATTTGATCTGTAACAGAGCTTCATAACCTCCATTTTTTTTCAAGTTTCTCATTCAGTGCATGAATGAGGAAAGTATCTTTAACAAGCTACAAATGAAGCACAAAGATGAAAATGGTTTTATGAATCATCCTTTTGATTTGATCTTTGCTTTTTGCCCTAGCCTCTGAGTTTCTTTTTCTTTTCTTTTTATTTTTTGATTTTGGTAATTTTTTTTTATTGGAGCCCTAATTAGAGCTACCTTTTCTTACTTACTCTTTGAAGTAATTACGTGGGTAGAGAAGAGAGAAATTGAATTCGGTTATATTTGTTTTGGTTCAGATGGGAGTATGTTGTTATGGTTAATGATTCTTGGGCCATGAATGAGTGAATTGAATGCTTATAGGCTTGAACCACTATTGGGCAATATTAGCTTGTTATTAGGCTTGTTTTGATTTCTATAATTTTTTGCATAATGAACAAACCAATCACAAATATAATGGACTTTTTAACGCAATATAATAATATTTAACTATCATCAAATGATTGTTTTTGTTTCCTTATCCTCAACAGAGGTGGTTACTAATATCTGAATAACATCAGAAGTAGTAGAGTGATAAGTTATTGCTTATCGTGGAAGTCAGGTCAGGCATAAGTTTGTGTAATACCCATGTCCTGTGTAAGTCAGATAGGTTAACTCGTGTAATTTTTAGAGTGATCTCTTTGAATATGGACAGTTTTCACTAAGTCCAATGAAGATGGACTAATTCTTTTGGGCCTTATCTTTATTTGGGTCATGATGTGAATAATTTTTTTATAATTAACTACTAAAATGGGTTTGGACCGAGTTATTTTTCGAGTACTAACAAAAAAATTACTAATCAAATATTATTTTTTTTGTGAGTATGTTGTGGTATTGTAATACCTAAGATTAAGACTTATCTAATCCAAATAACCAAAAAAAATTTATTTCTTTTTCAGCTTTGTCCTTTAATCATCCTTTTTTATACCCATCTTTTTTTCTCTCCCAAACACTATTTTTCTCTCTTCCATCCCCCCAACCCCCACTACCACTACTTAACAGTGTCCTGGTGCTGGCATCTCCTCCCTCACCTACCCACAACAACCACCCTCCCACTTTATTGCCACTACCACCATGAATACCCCACTAGCACCACTGTTGATCACTACAATCTTCATTTCACTACTCACATTTTCTTTTTTTTTTTCAAAAAAAAAGAAAAAAATTTCAGATATAATTATTCTTAAATAAAGAAAAGTAATGTGAAAAAGGAGATGAAGTAGATTTAGATAGAAATGGTAATACAGTAATACTACATGAATTCGCAGGTATCTGCTCCGCTCTTATCTGGTCGAGGCAGGTAATTACCTGTAGGTATAAATAATATATATAATTTTAATATATAATATATATAAGATTTAATTACTTTGTTAGTCTCTATAATTTTGCTAAATTTTTAATCAAGTCTATATCTTTTTCTTTTCAATTGGGTCCTTACACTGCTTTTAATTTTACAATTAGACCATTTTTATGTCAAACACGTTAAAATTAACAAAGCATTTTATCCAAAATATATATTGTCAATGATCTAATTAAGTTTTTAATTATGAAAACCTTCAATTTACGAAAAAAAATTCGGTTAACTCTAACATTTTTTACGCTATGAATGACCTAATTATAAAATTAAAAGCAGTGTAGAGACCCAATTGAAAGGATAAAAAAGAATAGAGACCTAATTACAAATTTAGTAAAACTATAGGAAGCAACAAAATAATTAAACCTATATATAATACATCTAATATATGTAAAAAAAATTAATAAAATTAATAATAATATTGTTTGATATTGTATCATTCTTAAGTTTTTAGTTTAATTTATATTATATAATCATATTTATATAAACTTTAAAATTTAATTTTATTTATTAAATTTTAATAATTAATAATAGGGTCAGTAAGGATGGGACGGATACCCGTAGAGACAGGTTAGGATATAAAACTACAGATTTTTGATGTAGGTTCCATACAAACTAATGTAGGGTGCAGTAGGAGTGAACATGGATCGAATTGGATATGGTCAATATCTTGATCTGATTCGCACTAAAATTAGGGCTGTACATGGATCGGATAATATCCGCATATCCGCGGTAATTATCCGCATCCGATCCGAATTTTGCGGATATTATCCGATCCGCAAAGCCATCGGATCGGATTGCGGATTCAGCTGTGATATCCGCGGATCTGATCCGCAAATCCGCATATCCGCACATCACATATAAATAGCATAGTTTAAGAAAGTAAACTCTAATGTGATATGAATTTTAATATGTTATTTTATGAATCTTATGATATTTTATTTTTAATTTTTTATGTTGTACTTCAACTTAGAATAATTAAACTTAAATCTTGTGTTATTATTTTGTTTTTGTTATTCAAGAGAACTATTATTGATAATATTGTAGGAGTAAATAGGCTTAAACAGATAAAAAATGAAATTTCTGAATATTTTTTTGTAAAAACAACCAAACAGAATCTTAAAATAGTTTTTTTTAATTATGTGGATATACCTGATATCCGATTTGATCCAATCCGCAAGTATACGGATTGGATCGGATCGGATCCAGCCTAAAAAAATGCGGATATCATATCCGATCCGATCTGATGAGTGCAATGCGGATCGGATAGAATTTTAGGCTATATCCGATCCGATCCATGTGCAGCCCTAACTAAAATTATCGAATCGGATCGGATACAATATCCGCAGTTTTAAGCTTAGAACAGAATTCGGATCGGATCGGATTGGATATTGGATATATCCGCACAACATAAAAATATTTTTAAAAACTTATTTTTATTTAAAAATATCAATAAAAATCCCTTTTTACTTCTCTTTTAAACATGTTTACTTTTAAAATAATATCAAACCTACTTTTTTTAAATAATAAAAATAAAATAATACAACATATATGATAATTATTAGTTGAAACAAAACATAAAAGAATATTTACTTATTTATTTATTTATTTCTGCGAATTCGCAGATATGCAAATACATGCATAAAATCCGCAATTTGATCCATTAGTGTGCTGATCTGATCGGAACTATATCCGCAATTTTCGGATCGGATTCAGATAAACACCGCAGATATGTGGATCGGAACCGATGTATGAACATCCCTAGGATGCGGTGGGATTGGGTAGGCAAAAACCCGCCTCCTAGCCACCCTGTTGTCACCCCTAGATTTAGAGGTAGTTGGCAAGAGAAAAGGAAGATGACGATGACGATGGAGGCAAAGATGGCAACACAACAGAAAAAAGACGAAGACGATGACGATGGAGGCAAAGATGGCAACACAACAGAAAAAAGACAAAGACGAAGACGACAGCGGAGGCAGCGGAAGAAGAGTGTTTAAGCAGTGATTATTGTGAACGGGAAAGAACTCCTCAGCTTGTAGGTTTTGTATACACTACTAAACTAATCGTTCTTCATAAAGACAATGTCTAATAAGGAAGAAACTAATTATCCCTAACTGGTTCTAATTGACTGTAATTGATCCTAATTGACAAATAAAGAAACTTTACTATAATATCAACAAGAAGAAAGAGGAAAACGACGACGACGGTGGTGGAGGCAGAGGTGACGACACAATGATAGATCCAAAAGGCAATGCAAAGACAGATCTAGATGGAGTTGCAGATGCAGAGGTGGTGAAGCCTAGGAGGCGACACAGATCCAGTTGTCGAGGAGAGGGGGCAAAGGCGATGACATGTAAAGGAAGAGGTGGCAGCAACCACGTGCGAAGGGTGAAATGATGGTGGTGGTGATGGTGCTATTGGGTTTGGGAGAGAGAAGTGGAAGGTTATAGAAGGGGAGAGTTTGGGAGTAAAATTGGAAATAAAAAATTAACAAAGCATTGACTATTACAAAATTGAATCAAATTCAACAGTAGGATTAGTTTTGAATAATTTCGAAAAGATTAGAGACAAAATACATACGACCATTTGAGAAGTATTGGAAAATTAAAGCCGGAGCAACCGAGCAACACAACTTAAGAGTACCAGAATCAGGTTACCGATACTGAATTGCCAAAATCTAAGTTATATGATTGGTCAAACTAATCTTTACATGGACTATAGAATACAAACATTGTTGCCCTACATTAAAAACTGAAACATAAGGGAAATGTCAAACGCAGTCTGTTAGGCGATCATGTTAATCATGTTAAATGGACAGCATAGCCATTCATCTACTCCTCAAGCAAAATGTAAACACAAAAATGAGGAATGCTAGAGGGCAGCAGTTAGCTATCAAGCAGTTAGCCATCAATGTTTAAAAGTATGGGCTAAAAGTATGTTGTTGAATTACTAGAATAAAGGAATTGGGTTGATAGCTAAAAATACTAGCCAAAAAACAACAAATTCTGCTGGCCCTTGAGCATTTCTCCACAAAAATATTAAGCCAACATCATTTCCTCTTCTCTATTCATTAGAGGTACAAAGTATGCTCTAACTATAACTAAATTTCATTCATTTTCCTTCTCCCCACATCTGGTCACGAATGAAATAAGGATATGCGTATTGAAGCTCTGAATCTAATTATATAAAACCACATCAAATTATATGAAACTACGTAAGTCAACTCAAAATTTATGACTCAACAGAGCAATGGCATTAAGAAATCATAAAGATTTACTGGCACTATAAAACTCGGAATTCAAAGAACAGCCTCCTAACTCCAGTTATTCTATTTAAACCAAAATCCGAAAGATTTACCTCTCAAAGAATACATAGTGATTAACATTCCAAAACATTTGGAAAAGTATTCATACATGATCAAAATTGACCTATACTATTCAAGGTGTTACCAGGAGGTTGAGCAGCATAATTGGCCAAAATTTTATTGAGCACCTGAGGTTGTTAGGTCAATGATAATGATCAAACATCTGAAACAGGCTTCACAGAATCACTTGCTCTCTATATCATAAATATCTGTTCTGGGTATTGCCATTAAGGAGAAACAAGATAAGAAAATGTTAAAATAACAGAGTTACAGACCATGGTCCTTGCAGTTTTAATGAATTTGATTAAACACATAGTACAACTTAGTTAATCATGATTAATATTATAACATGTACAAATATAGTTAGGATAATTATTCTTGCATTGGATCAAATACAATGTAAACATTACATTATAGCACTTTTTAACTTGTGTCAGCTGCCAATTAACTTAATGAATCAATTTAAAACAACTAGAACAATTTGGAGAGGAAATATAACACATGGATTTGGTGGAACAAGTACCATTTAAGTGGATTGAAATGGGGGATGTACTAATAATGAAGAAAAGATTAATGGTTACCATTACCATTCCTTGAATCAACACAAGAAGAAACAAAGAAAGCCCTTTTTCCATTCTATGGAGTTAGCTACATGGATCATACAATGCCAAAGTGCTTTATCAGAAATCTATATGGGAACCAATGGGTCTCACAATCAACCGAATCCAGTAATTTCTGTTGCATCTATTCAACATACAAAAATGGATTATGAAAGAAATGCAGAAAAGACACATAATACAAAAACCATCATCCCCCAAAAGCTTAAGTTTCTCAAAAACATCACTTTTATAAAACACGAACTCAGAAGAACAATGAAAAGCATGCACAACTGAGTGTCCAAAGAAAGCGTTCCCCTTCTCCCACCCCCAATTAAAGAATAAGATTACAATATGATAAAATTAAAACCATGTAGCATGGCAATGGAGGAGGCGAATAGAAAAAGGATACACAAGATAGAAGCCATGGGCGAAAGCACCAGCTAAGACAGCAGTGAACAAACGATCCCTCAAAACAGGTCTATGCCTCAGGGAAAGGCGAACTGTGAAAGCAAAAATCCAAAAATGAAAAATTGAAAGAGAAAAGCAAAAATTAATTAGACGGAGAAGGAAAAGAGGAGAACATACTAAGAGGGAGAACAGGGGCATAAATGAGAGGAACAAGGAACTTGAACGGTGGACCGTTGTTCTTCCTCCTTACCACAGCTTCTTGATTCGACGGATCGGACGGCGGCGTTGCCATGCTGATGCTGCGATTTGGAATTTTGGATCTCAATTCTCAATTGCTTGCCAACTACTCTGCGCACGCCGTTTTTATTCCTTTTTCATCACACGCTTATTTTTAATTGAAGTTGATAGTGGAAAATTATTAAATGATACTTTAATTCAATATATTAAATTATTTAATTATTTTTTAACTATGTGACTAATTGATTACCAAGATTTATATAAATAATAATAATATATTCATATTCATAAAAACAATTAATTTTTATGTATGTTATCTACTTATATTCTTTTTTAATCTTTTTTTAATGCTTTGAAATTTTCTAAAAAGGTTGAGTAGTAAAATATTAATTAGGAAAAAAGAAATGCTAAAATTTTGTAATTTATAATATTAATTAGTCATTATTAGTATTTTTAATAATTTAAAATTATATCTAATGATATAAAATTGCTTAATTTTTTTGTTAGTTAAGTGTTGGCCAAATTTTAATAAAATTTTGATGGACAGAAATCTTAAGTAGCTAATAATTTTAGTTTAAAAAAATTATTATTATCAAGTCAAATAGAAATCAAATATAAAAAGCTAAGATTTCTGTATGGAAATTTACATGACAAAAAGAAATGAATAAAGGCCTGGTTTGTTGCACGAAGGGTCAAAAGTGGAAGGCTGGTGTAGTTAGTTCAACGACAGTGGTCAACGCTGATGCATTGCTAGCTAGGTTAGCCAAATTATAGTGGAATAGAGTAAGAATTTGGATATACCAAATGTGATGGTGCTACAGCAATGGCAAGAATATGGAAAAGCAGAAATGATAGTGGCGTGCGTGATATTGAAGCTTTCTGTTGTGCGTGAAATGTAAGTCGAATCGCAAACTATATAAACCACCAACTTCTTCGTCTTCATCACCACCATTCACTTCACATTGCACCCTCACATTCTCATATTATCATCATGGTACGTACTATATTCAACTTTGATATCCATCTTTCTGTTCTTTTCATTCTCCTTGTGCCCTTTATTTACAGGCTCTGCTTCATCAACAGACAGTGGACTACCCTACCTTCAAACTCGTCATAGTTGGCGATGGAGGAACTGGTAATAATACAATATAATCATGCATCATGTTAGTTAATATATGATGGTGTTATTAATAGCTATCTGTATTCGTGCCTGGCTCAGGAAAGACCACTTTTGTCAAGAGACACCGCACTGGCGAGTTTGAGAAGAAATATGAACGTAACACACTTTCTTAATTTCTTTTCAGCTCAATTAATTATTATGATTATTTATAAATCATAATTTTTGCAACGTAACAGCAACCATTGGTGTGGAGGTTCACCCACTAGACTTTCACACGAATCGTGGAATGATCCGCTTTAACTGCTGGGACACTGCTGGGCAAGAAAAATTTGGTGGCCTTAGAGATGGTTACTAGTAAGTCCAATTAATTAAGCTTAATTAATCCTCATCCAATCTAAGTTGGTATATAATAACAATTCTTGATGTGTTCCACTTACGTATGAATATGATTTGATTGCATTTTGAATTGTGCTGAAACTGCTTAAACTGTTTGCAGTATTCATGGACAGTGTGCTATCATTATGTTCGATGTCACAGCTCGCTTGACGTACAAGAATGTTCCCACGTGGCACCGAGACCTCTGCCGGTATGTTAAGTTTATTCTTTTCCACAACCATTTTGTTTCAAATTTTTTTGCAATGAGTTTCTGTGCTATTATGTCACTCTTCCTTGTGGATTTTATAGGGTGTGTGAAAATATACCCATTGTTCTATGTGGAAACAAAGTTGATGTCAAGAACAGACAAGTTAAAGCCAAGCAAGTTACATTTCATAGGAAGAAGAATCTACAGTACTATGAGATATCCGCAAAGAGTAACTATAATTTTGAGAAACCTTTCTTATACCTTGCCAAGAAACTTGCAGGGTAATTAATTAAAACTCTTCAATCTTTGTTTATATTTTGCTTCAGCCTCATGAGTGGATGCAAATAAATTGGTCTTGTAAATCATTACAGGGACTCTGACCTTCACTTTGTGGAGATGCCTGCTCTGGCTCCACCAGATGTAGTCATTGATTTAGCTACACAGCAATTGTAAGCATTGTTTCAAGTTCAATACTTATCATATGTCTGTGTGTAGTTAATTCACTGCTATATTTTTTAGTTATGAAAATTTAAAATTTTACATGGTTTGCAGGAACGAACAAGAGCTTAGTATGGCAGCTGCTCAGCCTCTCCCTGATGATGATGATGATACATTTGAGTAGACTTTAAACCCTTACTATTTGATGTGTTCAGCACTGCCTTATATATGCAGTGTTTATTTCTTAGTAGCAGTTTCTCATGCTATATGCAAATGTAATCAATTGACATGCGTCAATAAACATATGGAATTTTATCAGTGCATCCCACATTGTATATCCCCCTGCTAAATTTTCTCTTATGATTTGTAAACCGAATATTATATCTTTGTGTTCAACATAATATTTTTCTGTGTGCCAATTTCCTTATAATCCTAGTAAAGTAACTAGTGGAATAATATTTGTAGACATCAAAATTACAATAGAAAACTTAATGGTTTGGTTTTGATAACACATTAGAAAAGAACTTCACAAATGATTCCAGTACACTAATCCTTTAACAATTACATGCTTATATACACAATAACGCAAGTGGTAACCTGCCAGCTAAGCATTTCCAGCTCAGCAATCTTGAACTAATTATTCTAACTAACAGTTTACTGTGTTGGGTGGTGCTTGTAAATTGGAAAATGTAAACTAAAGAAGAAGAATAATGTGTGAGTGGCCCAAAAGAACAGCTAGCATTTTGTTATGTCAGATATGACACAGCACATGAAAACTGGCTTCTCTCTGTTGCAATATGCTATTTATTGGTAGAACATTCCATTTGTTGGACAATACACTTGGTTTGTATCCGGAAGGGGAAAAAAGCCTGATTTCTCTTATTTATTTTTTTACTTTTGTTTCATGGCAAACACCTTTTTACTCTGTGCTGAAGAAAATGATTTTGGCTACATTGTAAAGCGCTTTATCACCAGACAGTAATGACTTGTTAGATTCTGAAATGATGTGATTCCATGTTTGTATTTGTTATTTGGCGGTCCTGAGTAGTAGCAAGCAACATTCTGAATTCTATGATGATGATGACGATGGTTCATGAATCAAAGTTGTTTTGAAGTGTTGGCCAGTTGGCCATGGTCCATGGTTTCAAAGCTACAATTCTCAGAATGCATTGAACCTTGAATCTCTATCATAAAGGGTTTCACCTTTGGGCTCTTATTATAATGCATGTGCTACATTTAGGCCACAGTACCATTTTCCCTTATTAGCTAACCACCCCTTAGCCTTTTCTCTTGTTTCATGGCTTAAGTGGCAAACCACAACCATCACTAACCAAAATATAATGCTTTAAATGAAATAATGTACATTGAATTCATCAAGTAAATTAGACTAATATCTTAATAAATCAAATATGAGTATGGGAATGGGGATAGATATGTCTCCACAAGTGGTTACCTGGTGCAGAGAAGGCGTGGCCTAAATGGAGCCAAGGATGTTGATGGCAGCATTGGAGTGTGAAGGGTATGAGCCTTGTTGAGCTCCATTTGCCAAAGGAAATGTCCACATCCATGTCGGTTTGTGATCCATTTTGCAATTACTAGGGTCACATAAGTGTGTGCCCACCTCAGAAGTGCTTGTGGGCCATATGAAAGCCTGGTCTTCACCATTGCCAGCAGCATGTCTTTCAAATGTTGTGGGCTCTTATAATATAATTCACAATTTTGACCATTGTCCAATTTTTCAGTAGCTTGTTAGTGGTTACCTCTAACAACTTCATTTTTAACTAGGTCCCATTTTCATTCTCAATTTCATCTTTTTAAGGCCACCCTTCGAATCGTGCCTTTCAATGTCCCTCTTCCTTTGGGCTACCCAGGCCCTGTTTACTATTACTATTTATCCAACCCCCTTATTACTACTCTTTTAATTAATTAATTGATTAGACCTTCTAGTTCTTTCAATTGCTTAAGCTCCATATCCAATTCTTAGTACGTGTATGTTTCTACTTATCGAAAAAGGTGAACTCCAGTAGAATTAGAAATTAGTCCTTGATTTCTGACCCACGATTATCCATTGTACATCTACTGATACATAAAAGAAGTAGTACTTTTTTTTAACAGGAGATACGTAAAGTGATAAAAAGAGAGAATGATAACCTTTAGAATAAATGTCCTTTTTAATTCTTGGCTATTTGTTCCAAGAACGAAGTCTCTTTATAATTTGAAAATTTTTAGCTAGTCTCCAACCATCTAAATAATTAATCTTAATCATTTCTGTAAATAGTGAACTACTAATGTATCAGGAGTCACTTAATCTAGTAATAAGGGCCACTTAGTCTAGTAATAGATGATTAAAAACCGATTAAAAAAAATTTTTTTTGTTGCCCACGGTATCCCCTAACCCGACAGTTCAAGGACTAATCCGTCGCGGATCTGAGCTTTATTTAAGGGTCTGCCACTGGCCAATGGATTGCTGCATGCACAAGGCGGGATTTGAAACCCGACACTTGCTTAAGCGGACGAATGAGTTGACCACTCGACCTACCCAAATTGGTTCGATTAAAAATTTTAAATTGTAGAAAAACACTATATTTTTCGAACAAATGATCAAAGCCCAAAAATGATATTTACTCTAACCTTTAAATTAGTTTTCACTTTACCATTTCATACTCATTCACGAATATAACATGAAATTACAGCAACTACTTCTCTTTGCTGTTCCTTCACGGGGCTCACTTTGGTTATATATGTGGCCCATCATGTGTTGGATCCTCTTATTGAACTGGCAACTCTCTCAAATATTTTCTTCTCATTATTTTTTTCTATTTTTGTTTTAATTTCTTGATCCTCTTTACTCAGCTGTTAATGGTGTCCATATGCACCTCTTCTGCGTGTCTCCTATTTTTTTTTTTTCAGTATCATCATACCATTTTTCAAGCCATTTAATAGCGTCACCATCACACATATACGGTTACAGCTAGCTTTGTGTGTATATATTTGATTTTATTTTTCTTTGGTCTCTTTCTAGTCTTGGTTAGTCCACTCCTCAAATCAACATATATGAATTAATTTCAAAGTCATCAATATGGGATATGGATGTGTGATTCAAAGCAATTAATGTAACCAAAAACCCAGACAATGAGGGAGATGCATGCATGGTTTATGTTATGTGTGGTCTATTTTTATAGACTTCCATGTCATGAGTTTGTGTTAATATATGTTAGCAATTCAATGTATTTCTAATTAATATATATATCTAGTACCCACATTACTCTTAACGGAAAATCTCTAGCAAGTAGAAGTAGGTGAGAGAGAGTGATTTAATTTCAGGAACATGGCCTAATATTTTAGTTCTTAATGATGTATACCTAACACGATACGAATTGAAATGCATGCAACTCAAATAGAGGCTACGTGGTGGCATATAAAAAGCGTAGCATAACAAATTATTTTGAGCTGATTATGGATAGACATAAGAAGTAAGTGAAGGTCTCGTAAGCTTTCCAAGTTAATGAATGTATAATCATGTATATATGTATATGGTACGTACAAATTAAAAGATATACATCATATCAAACCCATGCTAATATAACACAAATTAAAGTAATAACTCGGAAAACTAGCTAGCAAGAGAATGTGACATATTATATTATAGTCACATGGGGTATGCAAGTAATGATACATTTACAAAGAAACTGTGTATGTATAATGTGGGGGGAGCCCCTCATGGTAGGGTAGATAGATGGAAACGGGAGAAATTAATCAAAAACGGATTGAATTGAATTGAAAGGAAGAGTTAGCTTGTTTTTCATGAAAATTTGAAACAGGACACGTTCTGCAAAGGAACCATGTGCTTACACATAACGGGAGGGGCATCAATAGGAGGGATAGGTAGCATGCAATGCAACTAGCAACTGTCATTGTCCATGCCATAATAATCAACCAATCTTAATCAAGTAATCGGTTTATTCATCTGTTTAAATAACTTAATTTAAAATTTTAGACTTTATCTAATATATAATAATTTATTAGCCAATAATTATTTTTAAAATAATATTTAGATTGAAATAAATTAATATTAAAAAAAATTTTAAACGGTTTCTGACAATTATTTCAAAAGACAACGAGGCTCTTAACAAAAAATATTTAATTTGATCTCTAAAATTTATTTTTATAGGATTGATTGATCCTGTAACAATTTTTTTTGCACAAAAACTAATTAGTTCTATAAAAATAAAATTTAAAAACCGAATTAGATATTTTTTGTTGAAAACTTTGTAATCCATTCGAAGTAATTATCAAGGGCCGAATTAGATATTCACTCATTAATATTTGACCTGGCAGATTAAAAGATACAATAACCAAAAAAAAAATGATATGCCATAATACTTAATATATGGGTTCCTAGCTATATTATGAGTGGTGTTATATAGATAGGAATTAGGGAGTAGTAGGGGAAACCTGAATTTATTATTTGGCAATAAGGACTGGTAGCTAGGTAGCTTAGTGTTACCCTAACCCTATGAATGAATATGCTTTCATTTCATCACATATATACATGTCTGGCTTAGCTAGCTAGTTTCACTCTCAAGCCTGGTTGTGATGATTTGGATTCTATTGCTCATGCACTTTTCAATCTTGAAAATTCATCACTTGGATCCTTTCCACTTTCTTACTGTTACTCACCTCATCTCTATACAATCTAACTGTATATGTATATATAGGCTGGTGGCCTTCCTGTTTTTTGTCAGGGCATCTACAATCTATATTGTTATCCTTTAGTGTACTCTACATCATCATTAGGAATTTAGGATACTGTCTACCTTTATTTTTATCTTTCTCCTTAGCTTCTTACCTATTTGCGTATTTAATTATTTATCATCAATGCAATATTTTAGTAATTAATTAGTTTAAAATAATAAAATATAAAAATTTATTTAAAAAATATATTTTATATATAAATATAAGTTTTTTTTATATTTGATTTAATCCTAATTGAACTTATGTTGAACTTTTAAATTTTTCAACTTTTCACTCTACTAATTGGATGACCAATTGCTTGATTTTTAGAATCTTGATATTTTCATTAAGAATTGGATTAATTTTATTAGAAATAATTATATTAGAATTGTATTTTAATTTTGTCTTTTAATATAGTCAAAATTTGAATTAAAATCATGGCAAAGAAGACAAACTCAATCTGATGAATATAGTCCAATTTGTACATCATTGCTTTCTTAAGAGGGAAAAAAACAGAAGTCAAATGTATTTCCATTATTCAATAATAAGAGAGCATAGGCAGGGAATGTGATTTTTATAATATTTTATTTATTAACATGTGTATTATTAAGGATATCTATGTTTTCACATTGTCATTACACATATGTCGCTAATTATTTTTTATATGCTTATTACAGTTGTGTAATAAGTATAAATAAAATTTTGGGTGTATAATGTCTAATTATGAGACTCATAATTGATTTTAAAGAAATTGTTAGTGTCGATTTGTTTAAAATCATTATCAACAATTTGAGTGAAGAGGAACAATAATTAAAAAATTTTGGATCAACAATTAATAGCCAGAATCAACTTAAAAAATAAGAGTAATAATTTTATGGTTGTAGAAATTCTGAAAAAAAAAATTATCTTACTTGAAATTGCTAATCTCATTTTCACAATTTTTTTTGTCTTTTTCTAAAATCGTAAGTCACGATTTTTTATAACATTAAAAACTTCCATATTAATGTATTACATCAAATTAGTGTAATACTTTACACTCTTCCGATTGTAATATCCAAAAAAATTAGCCCCAAAAAATACACATGATAAATGATAAATAAAAACAGAAATTATATACTATACATTTGAAATGTGTAACATTTGAAAAAAATATATTACAAGATACTCAGAATATGTTATATCTACGTAGATGTACATATATATTTAGGTTATTGTACATTCGGGATAAAACCAAAAAGAAATTTATTCTAATATACTGAGATATGTTACGACCTGATTTGATTTGCTTTTTTTATTTTATTTAATTTTATTTAAATAATTTAAAATTTTAAAATTACAAAGTTTTTTGTTTAAAATTTTGATGAATATAATTTAAATTCAATATAAATAAATATACTTTTACTATTATAGTAGTATGATTAATTATGTTTATATATTCAATTTTAAAAAAGAACTAATTAAAGTTTTTAGATTAAGAAATTAACCATTTAAAATTTTAAATACATCTAAGATATATGCAGAACAAAAACTTGATACGTTGAGATAATATTTCAGATCGTGTGTGTTATGTTGGTTTGATTTTTTAAGAAAGAGTGAATTGATAAAAGTATTTTTGTTTATTTTTTAGATATGTTTAAGAAAATTTAATATTTATTTTAATAGTTTTGTACAATTAAAAAATAGTTAATTCAAGAAAGAATGAATATATATAAAATAAAAATACAAGTTAAATAAATATAAAAAATATTTAATTAAATATTTTAAATTACATATATTAATTAGGAAATATAATATATAATTATATAATAAATTAAAAAATATAATATATAACGAGAAATAGTTTGGGTTAATGTTAGCCGGTGACATATCATACATTATTATTAAATATGTGCCATCATCATCACTTCAACATAAAGTGAAATCTGGCTGCATGTGTAATATATATTTCGAGATTCTGGAAAAAAAGTTGTCACTGTTAACATGATAAGATCATACTCTCAAAGTTCGACTGCATGTCATGGATTTAACTTTTATTTAGTAATTAGGTTAAGAGTAAATAAAGAATCATATATAGAATAGAAAAGGGTTAATTAACTAACTAATAATGAAATTAAGGAAGCTACAAGGACACATAGACGGTAGATTATATTACTTATTTAACATGTTATAATTTAAATGTGAAGGTAGGTAGGGACCAAAGTTAGGTGAAAGGTAAAAAATTAAAAATTTGATATAGAATGAGGGGTCGTGGGAAAGAGACATAAATGGACAAGGATGGTTTTAAAGGGACAAAACACACACAGCATAAAAATGCAGTACCCTTTGGGTGTCACACCCTTCTTCGTTTGTGCATAAAAGCAAGACATGCATATGAATAAGAACCACCGCAATAATAATAAATTACTACTGCTGTATGTTTGGTAACAAATTAAATTAAATTCTTGGGGACGGTGGTGTGGGGGAAAAAAATAAAAAAAAAATAAAAGTAAACTTGGTGACCATCGATAACTGTTTTTAACTGAAAAAGTGGAAGCAGTGCCCCTCGATTCACGAGGGGTTAATAGAAGAGAGTATAAAAATGAAATAATTAAATGGTAGTAGCTAGAAATATGAGTTAGCATTTATAAAAGTAGGGATATTTGCTCTTATGTCTGTGATTGTTGTTGTTGTATATTATGAGTTCTACTGGCAGAGGTTGTTATCTTTGTGCACTCCAAAACAAACCTGACCCCTCTGCTGTGCCGTGCTGCCTTTTCTATCTCTCAGATGTCGATGCAATCAACATATATAACACTTTGGGACCATGTGATCGACACTTCACAACCCATTTTCATTTCATTCCTCCCCCTCCCCTTCCAAACCCTTTTCTTCTTTCCAACTTTGCCCTTACTTTTCTTTTCTTTTCTTTATGTTTTACTTCACATGCTGTCGGTATATATATACTTTATTTTCACATTTAATTAGTTACATAGTCGATTCACTCTTTACTTAACTAAGTGTTAAAAATTTAAATGTTATTTTGTGTATGGCAATATATTAATTAGTGATAGATATTTAAATAAAATTTAAATTTATAACGAATTAATTATTGACCTATTATATTGAAAAATACTATAAACAAAAAAATTATACTGCTATTTTTAAATCAACTTCGCTAAAAAAATAATGAAAAATCTTGATGATAATATGTACAATAAATTTTAATTTTAACCCAATATATAGAAAAAAAATCCAAACAATTATTTCAAAAAATTAACCATTCCAACTTTACCGATAGAATTTACTCAACCACCATCTTTCTCTCTAATTCACCCAAATTGTTAACCTCATTCTCATAATCATCCTACCTCTCTGGCGTTAGAAGCTTTATCACTAGCTATTAAACAACTATCCACGTAGTTATTAAAATAATCATCCGACTATTTAGTAAAATGACCATCTAGCACTTGTTAATTGTATATCTTTAAACTGAATCGAACAAAATAACCATACAATTAAGAGTTAAAATAACCATCTACATACCTAGTGATGTAAGAAGAAAAAACAATTAATTAGGATAAATGTCGAAGGCAGCAATCATGGCAATGCAGTCATCATATGAGCTTTCAAGACTAAGCCGATGTAGCATCCGTTGCAAACTCTTCAGGGTTGTTGATGGTCATGAGCTTCATAAAATCACTACAAGAAATAAGGAGTTTAGCCACGAAAAAAATTGTGGCTAAACTCTAAGATAACCGTAGCAACTATACATTGGTCACGAAAGAATATTTGTGGCTAATCGGCAGGTTGCATTTTCAATTTGCCATAATTTTAGCGTTATTAGCCACAATTTTAAATATCGTGGAGACCTTTAAAGAGTCACGATTTGTATATCATTGTCTACACATAATATCGTGGCTAAATAAGAATAATTAAATCAAAAATTATAATTCTACTACACTTCATCCGTAGCTAATTTGTGCCAGCCGGATTTTTCAACCACATTTTTTTTGTGGCTAACGTTAGGTTATTTAATCACACTATTTTTGTGGCTAACTCACTCTATTTTTCACATACAATCCAAGACTAATTTGTGCTAATTTTCTCTAATCGAACAATTTTATTAAATAAAATTATATTTATATATATTACATTAATAACAAAAATCAAACTTTTTAAATATATAATATCTAACATTTTTTCATAAATAATAATAATAATAATAATAATAATAATAATAATAATAATAATAATAATAATAATAGTCTAAACTTATATATAATAAGAAATAAAAAAATTTAACATAAATAAAATAAATTCTAATCCTTCTAGATTAAATATATTTAAAATTTTAACTATTACTTATTAAATACATTAATTAAATGTCTAGCGGATAAACTAAATACTTTATCACTGTATTTTTATAACAAAAATTTGTACAGAGTTACCGTATCCATAGCTTTTTCTCTAAAGTTTCAAACAGTTTCTCTAAATTTATCACACATCCTACATTTTTAGCACCACCAAAGACCTTTCCAATTTACAGCGTTGCTTTACGAGCCATTACACCCAAAAATCGTATCAATAAATTTACGTCATTATCTCGACTTTGTCCATGCCCATCAAGTTTCATAATGTCTTTTTCATCCTTTTTCAAATGCCAAACTTAAATTGTCGTTCTTTTGCTAGTTATAATTTCTCCCATAGAAGTGTCTACAATGAATACAAAATTGAATAAAAGAAATAAACTAAATATTATAACTCAAAAAATCACGTAAAAAAGATTGAAATTTCATATACCTTTGACATTCACAATTAAAGGGTCATTATAATCTTTTATGGTAGGTACAGTTAGTTGAGACTTATTTCACCCAAACCTTCTCCAAATTCTTCATTATTGTTTCTGTGTTATCGTAGTTCTGCTAAAAGAGCCTCTTTTAAATTATTATGTTTTTGCTTCACGAAAAAATCTACTAAAAAAACTAACAAATAACAAAAAAAAATTGGTACTTTGTGTTTGGAGGATACCTTATCATATTATCATATGATAGGATTCATATAGTGTGGTTAAAGAGAGTGATTTCAAGGTTTTGTGTTTGGAGGATACGTTATCATATGATAGGATTCATATAGTGTGGTTAAAGAGAGTGATTTCAAGGTGCCGTAGAAAAGTAGGAGTTAAAAGACAACGTGAATGATGGAAGTTATATTGGAATTTGTCCGTGATTATTTTAACTTTTCGCCAAAAGCTTCTTCAGAAGTTAAGCGCACATTAAAATTTTAAATTTTAAAAATTCCGCTTGACCAATATTGTTTAGATCATCTTTTAACTTTCTTTGATCTTAAGAATATTTCTTTTCATCTTACTGTTTATTATCTACTAAATATACCTTAAATTATTTTATTTTTAATACAATAGTTATTTATTTATTTTTTAATGGTCAAATATAATTAAAAATTTAAATTTAAATTTTGATTCTGTAATATTTTTATCTTTAATTTTTATTATAATAACAATAAATAACCAAAAAATTACTTTAATAATATATGACCTTCACAATCTCTCATTTCATGCCGTTGATAGTTGATGATTCAAACAATAAACTATCATTTAATTATTTATCTATTATACACAAAACAATATAATAAAAGTTATACATTAAGTAAATTTTATAAATATTTTTACCTGAAAATTTTAATGTTTAATAAATTTTAATTATTAAATTAATTACTAAAATTTGGACAAATTAATTATCAGATAAAATTGTTATAAGAAATTTTATAAATTAATTTCTCTGTTACTTAATAAAATTTTAAACTTTTATACAATTAACTCATAAATTAATTAGTATTAATTTTTTTATAACTGAAAATAATTGTAAAATAATTAATTAATGGAATATACCAATTAAATAATAGTAAAAATAAAAAAATTTAATTCATAATTTCACAAAAATAATTTTTAAAAAGATAATTATACATATAATAAGAGTATAGTACTCATAAAAATATATAGTGAGTATTAAACCATGTAAATAAAGATTATTTTTTTAACTTATCCTCATTTTTTTAAATTCAAAAAATGATAAAATAATTTATTTTTAATAAAAACTGAATTTTTTTTATACTTACAAGTTATTGAATTTTTTATTATCTATTCAAATTATATTATTTAAGCTAAATAAATTTTATCTTTATAATTAACTCAAATATTAGAATATTATCTTTATTTTTATAATTTTTTATTTTATCTAAATTCATTTTTTTATATTTTTAGATTTAATTTCATAAATATATGTTAATGTTGGAATATTAAAAAATATACTATACATTAATAAATTTATTTAAAAAATTAATTTATTTAGAACAGGATAGCCATGATATGTTAATGTAAGTAAAAAATACAACTACGTCGTAGCAAAAGATTAAATTTTAGCCATTGTCACAATGTTTCGTGATAAATAAAAGACACATTCATTTATTTTTATCACGATTTAATGTTCGTAGTTAAAATTTGGTGACTAAACACCATTTTTGTGGTAGTGAATCTGAAAGTCCAAAAAATTGTTGC
Source organism: Arachis hypogaea (assembly GCF_003086295.3). Classification (NCBI taxonomy): domain Eukaryota; kingdom Viridiplantae; phylum Streptophyta; class Magnoliopsida; order Fabales; family Fabaceae; genus Arachis; species Arachis hypogaea. The sequence goes on along the minus strand of NC_092036.1, from coordinate 107,214,806 downwards.
CATTGGAATCGAGGTTGGCGGGGCGCAGGGCGGCGTCCTCCGGTACTTTGGCAGACAGCTGATGTTACTCGCAGAGCTTTCACTGGTGAGAAGAAAAGAGGCTGAACGAAAAGAAAGTCACATCACATGGAGGAGAAAGAGGCCGTTGTTGCAAATCCTTATTTGATTTGAATTTTAAATTAAAAATTATTAAAAATTAATTAACTTAATTATCATTTAATGTTAATTTTAATTTTACTCCTATTATACATATTGTACACTAAATTCATTAGCTTTACATACTTAGAATATATAATTTTAACACATAGTATCAATATTTAATAGCTAAAAAAATATTAAAATTCCATTTTTGTTATTCCTAAAGAAATTTTGATATAAGATAAATACAAACATTTATATACAAAATGTTAAATATACAACTATTTATATACTTTTATTTATTAAATTAAGATTTTAAAATAAATGATTTGATGAATATATATATCATATGCTAATCACTTCAAAAGACATGCATGGGAGGCTGGAATAGAATTCTTCTCGGAAAATATAATAATAATAATGCAATGAAATTAAACTTTTTTTTATATGTAAATTCTTACATCTTTAATTAAACACTCTTTATTTTAAGATAAATAATTTTATGACAAAATAATGTTAGGAATTCAATAATTTTTTATATCTCATCATACACTTTTTTTTTCAAATAAGATAAAAACCTTTTACATGAGTAAATTTGTTTAATATAAAATTATTCATATATTTTTATTTAACAACTCAAATTATTGGGTTAGTAAGTGATTCTATGACCTTTAATTATGTAAAAAAAAAACAATACATTATGTTGTTTTAACGCAAAACTTATCCCCTCGCCCCGCCAAACACAATGGATATAATATAATGTTCAAATGCTGGTTATAATGGACAAAATATTTTCTTTTTTCTAGAATTGAAGCTAAAGTATGTTGATGTCTAATTTTAAATTTATGTCAAGCGTGGTTAAAACATTAATCCACAAGGAAGAGAAGATAAACTGATGAACTAATCCCAAAGAAGAAATGGTCGGTGAAATTATGGGTTTACATTACATTTTTTATGACAATGTTAAAGAAACTGATCTGTGCCAATGAGTAATAGCTCAACTGGCATAGTCTTCCCATATTCAATTAAGAAGTTGTGGGTTCGAGTCTCCTATCTTTGATAAAAAAAAAAAAGAAACTGATCTGTATAACTATTTGATCATATGTATCTACTAGATACTATAAGATATTTTGATAATACCGATGGTTTCAACATTATTAGTAATTATTTTTATTAACGGATTAATCGTCTAAGCATTGATAAAAGTGCGTAGGTAAATAGTTCGTTGGAAAATTTGACTTATTTAATCTATAGTTGAGCCGTGAATAATATTAAAATAATTATAACAACAACTATTCTGTTAATAATAAATGTGTTGCAAGAAAATAAAAAATTTTGAATTTACTGACACCAAGTAAAAAATTACTTTTCAATAAAAAATAAAATTTACATTTACTAATGAATAAGTCATCGGCAGTATATATCAAAAATCAATTTTAGTAATTAATTTTATTGATGATCAAGCAGTCGGTAAAACTAATTTTTTTTATTTTAATTACAATCATTTTATGTATTAATTATATCTTCTAATACCTATTATATATTATCGACAAACAATTTATAAAACACGGCATTTAAACAAATTTTTAATATAAATTATAAAAATTACATTATTCATAACTTATTTGAGAACATCAATTACAAAGACATATTATAACTTTTTGGAATAAAAGTGTTGTTTATTTATTTTTAATTATGTGTGTATGTGGATTGTAATTATGTTATGGTTTTGTTTTTAGCCTATTCTTCTACAAGCTGTGACGTTGTTACTATTCTTACTCCCTCATGATACTCCATTTATCGAATAAAATAATGGCCACGCATGTGATTATAATAATCCTGATGAGACCCCATATTAGGATTTTGTGGTGAGTGCTAATTTAACTTGTGTGGCCAATTATTGGCCATCCATAATCCGATGATGAATAAGCATTATTCTGGTCCACGATGATGATATATGATTATATTGAAGAATGATGAAAGCATCAAGAGTTTGTTTAATGTAAATTAAAAATCATGCATAAGGGAAGAAAGTAGATATTTTGAGAGGGTTAAAATGGTAAACATACATTGGCGACCAAAGAAACAAACTGCAGCTCGCTCAGTAGGCATGAGTTGATGCAACGAAGGCCAATGTGCCGCAAAAGGAAAAACTCGACCAACAAAAGAACCTAAATGATTGAATGGATTCATTTTATGACACTTTATATGTGAAATCCGGGATATCCTTCATAATGAAAGTATCAATAATCTACAAAGACAAAAACTAGAGAATTTGTTGTTTCCTATTAGCATTTTTAGTTATCCGTTTAATTACTTTAGTCTAATAATATTAGCTAAAATTTTTTTATCAATTCTCTAATATTTTTTAACTACAAATACTTGCAATTTTTTTAGTTATGGCTGGCAATTCATACCCTATCCACGGGTACCCAACCCGGTCCAACCCGTTCGGGTAGGGTAGGCTACCCTACCCGCAGCGGGTAGGGTAGGGTACGGTCCGGGTATGCCTGCGGGTAGGGTACCCACAACCTTTCTTATGTAATGACTTAAAATAAGTGAACAACCACTAAACTAGTTAGTTAATTTAGTAATTTAGAGCATTAGTTTTTTATTTTTTATGTTATTAATACGTATAAAATTCGAAATAATTGAATTTTATATTTACTTTAAAAAAAATTGATATTTCTGCGGGTAGGATAGGGTAAGGTAGGGTTTAGAATTTTAGGGTGCGGGTAGGATTAGGGTTGAGAGATTCTCAACCCGCAGATAGAGTAGGGTAGAGTTTTAATGAAATTTTCAACCCGCAGGTAGGGTCCAAACCCTACCCTACCCTACCCATTGCCAGCCCTATTTATAGTGAGGCATTGACATTTTTTTTTCACAATTAGATTACATCCGATACAATTATTATAATGTGGATAATTTGGTAGTTAGAGTAGCTATATATAATTTTGATAATATTTAAAATTATTGCTAAAATTAGTATCATACCTTTTTATATTTTTATAATAGTTTTTTTTAATTATTTTTTTTAAATATTAAAAAAGTATTATTTTAACTTTGATAACAGTTTTCAACTATTTTTCAAAATTGCGTAGTTAATATAACTACAACAATAATAACTATCATAACATGCACCTTATTATATAACCAATATATAGCGTTGTGGTCAATATGCATTCAATTTTATAACCAACATTTTATAGTCAACATTTTAGATAATATAAAGGAAAACAGTAATAAGTGCAACGAACAAAGTATGATGATCTCTTCCATTTTTGTGAAAATAAAATATTGGTTATTTAGACTTTCTGATCTTAGCTGAAGATTTGATAATCATCATCTGAATTTCTCGTAATAATGTTATTCTCTACATTTGTCCAACATGAATGATGTATCGATATCAATGTCTTACTGCTTGATCTATATGTGATATCAAAGCGGCAAAACCATGAAAGAAAATATGCATTTCATTTTGACAATATCAAGAAAAGCAAAATAAAATAAAATATATTCTAGTAGCTGAAGCTTCTTATTATTTATTACCTTTGTACTTTGAAGAAAATTTTCTTGTGTCAACTCACAAATAAGTATTTTTCTAAAAAAGTATTGCGTGGCTAACATCTGATTTGATTCGAGAGATATGTACTTGTTTACATATCTTTTGGTAATGGTTAATGCATGCGCAACCGCGTGCTATTCGATAGTGAAATTGGACTTTAGAACCCCTTTTTTTTAATTTATTTTATCCAATTGATCCTCTTCGTGGTAAGTGCGCATTTTCTTGATAACAACATATATATTTGAAGAAGAAAAATGGCAATCCTATTATCATCATTAATTTAGCAAGATTGATGAAAATCTTTCCAAAAGCAAAACATACATACACTTATGGATTTGAATTGAATCCTTTATTTACAACGTACCCTTCTATTTTAATTTATAATAAAGGTCAAAAAGTTATGCATGTGATAAGAGTGTACAAATCTAAATCGATCTAAATTAAACCGTTCATTCAATCCAATTTAAATTAAAAACCGATTAAAACTGCACTATTTTGGATTTGATTGAATTCTATTTTTTGCAAACTACTGGATTGGATCGGATTTCGGATCTATTTTTCATAACCGATCCAATCCAATTTAAACCGTACAATATGCTATAATATTATTATTTTATTATTATATTTACAATTATACTTATAACATGTTCAATTTGTTATACATTTTTCTATTATTCATGTATTATTATTATTTAATAAATATTTTATGTTCAAAATATTATTTATTTTTTATTTTAACTAACCTATAATTTTATTTCTATTATTATGCTATTGTTGGCTTTTTAAGATATTGTTAAGACTTGTTATGTCATTGTTGGTTATTTAAAATTTGATGATGAGATTGGTTATATGTATTTAATTTTTTTTATTTAAAAACCGTAAATTCAAACCGATCTAAACCACTTGTAGTCTGATCGGATCAGATCGAATTTCTAAAAAAGTTCATTCAATCCAAACCGCGCCTCACATAAATAAACATTCGAATCGGATAATTTTTTTCTTTAAAACCGAATCAAACCGCACCGCGAATACCCTAGTATGTGATATATATTTATATAAAGAAAAGAGCTATTAAATGCGAAGACTACTGATAACATGCCAAATTTAGAAAGACAAGTGGCTGCATATCCTCAGCATGGCTATTAACAAACATAAAAAAAAAAAGAATGATGAAGTTGACGAGTAATTTTGAAACAATGACTGTAATCACAAATAAGAGATATGAGATATGATGGTCAGAGATTTGCTACCCAAATCATATGTGTATATCCCTTCATTCGCTCTTAATTATAGCTTCTTTAAATAATTAGTCTCTCTTACCAACTATATCTTTTTTCATAACTTTTCAAGTTTCTTCTATATGTTCAAAGTGGACAAATAGTAGCTAGGACAGAAAATATATATAATATTAACTCTTATATTGGGGCCAATTATTGCCAATTATTTTTCCTGCCTTTTTCTCAAGTCTATATCATTGTAATCAATTATTTGTTTCTAATAATTCCAAAACTTCTTTCTGCCACAACTCTCTTTTATGTTTTTTTTTTTTTAATAATCCAAGATATATATGTATGCTGTACCGTGAAGGTCTGTTAATTAATAACTTTTATTGGGTTTACATATATATTGTCATTTAAAGATAACATTCTTTTTTTAATAGAAAATTACAATCAGCCCAACAGATGTAAATACAAAAATATTATGTATATATTAAAATTAACTACTATGTATATCTGTATAAATATATGTATTGTCTAATTTATTATTATTATATATTTTATAAATATATATTGTTTAATTTATTTATTATTATATATTTTATATTTTAATATATATTTTATACTAATATTTAATTTTAATAACTAATTTTAATATATACTTAATATAATCAGAACAAGAAAGTGATCAAGAAATTAACATCAACATTATCAAAAAAAAAAAAGAGTAAAAATGGAAAAGCTTAGGAAATTATAAAAACCGCCGCTAGTTGCATTACCTGCATTTGCAATAAGATAGTGAGAAGTTTTAGAAATTTTACTGCTATATAAGAGACATATATACATGACAATGAATATTGTTGGAAAGAAAAATAAAAAAATATTCTTTTACTAATATTATGTCATAAATACCTTTTAAGGACTTAAATTTTTCTTTAAGTAGTGAGAACTAAATTAATAAAAGTGGATTGGTTGAATTTGATGTATAAAAAGTGTCATCTAATTAAAATAAATCAAATTAAATATTTTTTCACTAACATTATATGTCATGGATACTTTTTTACCTGATACTTCTTTGATATGAAATACCTAAAGTAGTATCAGAATTACTATCTTAATTTGTGAAAATCAACTTGTTTCTTATATCCATTTTTAGTTAAATAAATTTAAAATTATAGAAATACTTAAAAATATATTCTATTAATTATCCTATTTAATAAGAAGTTTTAAGATAAAAAGATAAGTTGATTATAATATTATAATTATTATACAATATATGTTAGGTACCAGACAAATGACACAGCAAAATATAGAGATGAAAAATTAGAAATTTGTATAAAATATGGAAACAATTGAATAATTTTCTTTGAGAATTACTACTTCTCTCTCTCACAAGGAGACTACAATAACACTCTCTCTTGACAAAAGGAGAACACACTTCTCTCTATATATATAGAAGAAAACTACTCAAAGAAATATTATGTTATTCTCTTTGGATGACTTGATTGAAATGAATTAAAGAAAAACTCAATTTATAGGTGAGTCTCTTCAATATGAACCATCCGTCAATTAGAGGTATATAATTCTTCTCTTTTTCAACCACTAAAATTCTAAGGTTATAAATTAAGATTGTTTATTACCTCTCATTTTATTTAGTTATTATTTATTTATATATTTTCTAAAATTAGCTTTACTAATTTTCACAATCTCCCACTTAAAGCTAATTTTGATAAATTTTCAAAATTCATGTTGCTCATGTATTCCATAGGCCGTATGAGGATCTACACCATTCAAACTTTTCTGTGTTGATTGGTTTTGTCATGGCATCTGCTAGGTTATCTTTAGTGTGAATCTTCTGCATATCAACACTTCCTTCTTCTACTACTTCCCGAACAAAGTGATATTGTACTCCAATGTGTTTTGTTCTTGAATGAAAGGCAGGATTCCTTGCAATGTGCAAGGCACTCTGACTATCACAATACACAGAAATCTTCTGTTGTTTGTGCCCGAGTTCTTCTATCAACCTTTGGATCCAAATAGCTTCCTTGCATGCTTGTGTAGCTGCCATATATTCAGCTTCTGTAGTAGATAAAGCTACAACAGTCTGTAATTTAGATAGCCAGCTCACAGCTCCTCCTGCAAGTGTAAACACATAGCCTGTAGTAGATTTTCGTTTATCAAGATCACTTGCAAAGTCTGAGTCGACATATCCATTGACAATGAATTCTGATCCTCCAAACATAATGCAACATTTGAGGTTCCTTTGATGTATCTCAAGATCCTCTTAACAACATTCCAATGCTCTTTACCCGGATCTGCCATAAATCGACTTACCACCGCAACTGCTTGAGCAATATCTGGCCTTGTACAGATCATGGCATACATAAGGCTTCCCACCGCTGATGCATACGGTACTCGAGACATTTCCATCCTCTCTGCTTCACTACTAGGGCACATACTTGAGGATAATTTGAAATTCATAGGAAGTGGGGTTGAAATTGGCTTACATTCTTGCATATTGAAGCGTTGCAAGATTTTCTTCAAATAATTCTTTTGCGATAGCCAAATCTTCCTATCTTTTTTGTCTCGGTGAATTTGCATCCCTAAAATCTTGTTTGCTGGTCCCAAGTCTTTCATATCAAACTCCCTAGCCAACTGTGCCTTCAATTCTTTGATTTGATCTTTGTTGGGACCTACCACCAACATGTCATCCACATACAACAGTAGAATGATGAAATCATTATCACCAGACCTCTTGTAATAAGTACAATGATCTGAACTAAGTCTGTTGTATCCAAGGCTAATAATGAAAGAATCAAATCTCTTGTACCAACACCTTGGCGCCTGCTTTAGACCGTACAGAGATTTAGTTAACCTGCAAACCAAGTTTTCTTTTCCTTGTTCTTCAAAACCTTCTGGTTGGAGCATATATATCTCTTCTACAAGTTCTCCATGAAGAAAAGCAGTCTTTACATCTAATTGCTCTAGATGTAAATCAAATGCAGCACACATAGCCAAAACTACTCTAATAGTAGTTAGTCTCACCACCGGAGAAAATATTTCATTGAAGTCAATACCTTCTTTCTGAGCATATCCCTTGACAACCAATCTTGCACGATATCGTTCCACCTGATCATTACTATCTCGTTTGATCTTGTAAACCCATTTGTTACCAATGGCTTTCCGACCTGCTGGAAGTTCAACAAGTTTCCAGGTATGGTTCCTATGTAATGCCTCAATTTCTTCTTGCATTGCTGTCATCCACATAGAAGCGTCTGGATTGCGCATAGCCTCCATAAAAGTTGTTGGCTCTCCATCTTCTGTCAAAAGACAATATGCATCATGGTTTGTCAAAACATAATTTGAGTGCCATGATGGTGTTCTTCTTTGTCGAGTGGATCGACGAACTTCTATGTCATTAGCCTCTGCTTCTTGTTCTTCGTGCTGTGGTTCTGCTTCAGAAAGATCACCTTCTCTGCATTTTTCATCTATTTGAACAGTGGTTATCTCTTTAATAGTGCTGTCATTTTCTTGTTCTTTTTGCAATTCATCTTCTGCAAATATCACATCTCTACTGACAACTACCTTGCGGGCAGTGGAATCCCACAGGCGATACCCCTTAACACCGTCAGCATAACCCAAGAATATACATTTTCTAGACTTTGGGTCTAGCTTTGTTCTTTCTTGGGAATTGTACATCACGTACACAGGACAACCAAATATATGTAAAGAAGAATAATTAGGTGGCTTACCTTGCCACATCTCCATTGGTGTCTTTAACCCAATTGCAGTTGATGGTGACCGATTTATCACATAACAGGCGGTTTTAACAGCTTCTGCCCAAAAAGACTTGGCTAAACCTGCAGTTTGCAACATAGCTCGTGCTCTTTCTAGGAGAGTCCTATTCATTCGCTCTGCTACACCATTTTGCTGAGGCGTATATGCAACTGTGAATTGTCGTTGAATACCTGCTTGCTTGCAAAATGTTAGAAAATCACCATCAACATATTCTCCTCCATTATCTGTCCTTAAACACTTGATCTTCTTTCCAGATTCAAGTTCTAACTTTGCTTTGAACTCTTTGAACATCGCAAACACGTCTGACTTTTTCTTGATCGGGTACACCCATAGCCTCCTAGAGTAATCATCAATAAATGATACAAGATATTTTGCTCCTCCTAGGGACATCTCCGGTGATTCCCACACATCAGAATGAATCAACTCCAATATGTGCTTGCTCCGAGCAGTTGATCTACCAAACGTCAATCTATGTTGTTTGCTTGTAACGCAGTGCTTACAAAATGGTAAGTTTACCGATTTGAGCCCGGGAATGAGATTACGTTCTACAAGAATCTTCAAGCCTCGTTCTGACATGTGGCCTAGTTTGCAATGCCATATCATCGTCATTTCTTCTTGGCTTGTTGAAGCAACTGATGCCTCAGCCTCTTGCAAAGTATCTCCCATAAGCATGTATAGATTTGCTGCAATCTTTTCTGCTTTTATTACCACAAGAGCTCCTTTAACAACTTTTAAGATCCCACCTTCAATATGGGTCTTACAACCAAGTTCATCCAATTGCCCAATCGACAACAAATTATTCTTCAAACCTTTCACGTGTCTTACCCCTTGAAGTGAACGAATAGAACCATCAAACATTTTTATTTTGACAGTACCCATTCCAACAATTTCTAAGGCATGATCGTTTCCCATAAACACAGATCCTTCCAAGACAGGTTCATATGTACAAAACCAATCACGATGAGGAGTCATGTGCCATGTTGCTCCTGAATCAACAATCCAAACATCAGTGAGCTGTTTACTGCCTTTAGAACCAATTGTTGCTTCGCCATACAGGATTTCTCCATCATCAGAGGTACTTGCAACACATCCTTGAGAACTTGATCCTTCTGGAACCTTCTCTATACTCTTCTTATTCCAACAATCTTTCTTGAAGTGCCCTCTCTTACCACAATTGTAGCATTTGACCTGCTTCTTACTTTGTGACTTTGGTCTACTTTGACTCCCACTGAAACCACGCTCCATTGATCTCCCTCTTGTCATCAACAAAGCCTCTGCTTGTTTTGAGCTTTCTAATCTATCTTCCTTATTCTTGCGCCTAGATTCTTCTTCAAGAACCGCAGCAGCCATGTCATCAAAAGAAAGATAATCAGTCAAAACATTATTAGTTAAGTTAATGATAAGCTGATCATATGAATCTGGTAGACTTTGAAGTAAGAGCTCTGCACGTTCGTTTTCCGCTATGGTATATTCCAACGATGAGAGTTGGGAAAATAGCGTATTTAGATTGTTGATGTGATCCGTTGCCGATGTGGATTCACTCATTCGAAGAGTATAAAGTCTTCTCTTCAAGAATATCTTGTTGTGAAGTGACTTGACTTCATATAATTTGGTGAGAGCATCCCAAATTTCCTTTGCTGTCTTTTTCTCTGCTACACTTGATAAAACTGAATCAGCTAGTGCCAAGTGTAAGTTTGCAACAGCATTGTTGTCCATCTCCTTCCATTTTTCATCTGTAATTCCAGTGGGTCTACCTTCAATTGCTGTCACGCAATTGTCTTTTCTCATAATGGCTTTTATCTTCAATTTCCATATGGAAAAATTACTCCCACTGAATTTCGGAATTTCATACTTTGCTGCCATTTTTTTTTAGACGGTAACTCGCAGCGGAGAAAAAAAAATATATTAATCAGCAACCTTTGGCTCTGATACCACTGTTAGGTACCAGACAAATGACACAGCAAAATATAGAGATGAAAAATTAGAAATTTGTATAAAATATGGAAACAATTGAATAATTTTCTTTGAGAATTACTACTTCTCTCTCTCACAAGGAGACTACAATAACACTCTCTCTTGACAAAAGGAGAACACACTTCTCTCTATATATATAGAAGAAAACTACTCAAAGAAATATTATGTTATTCTCTTTGGATGACTTGATTGAAATGAATTAAAGAAAAACTCAATTTATAGGTGAGTCTCTTCAATATGAACCATCCGTCAATTAGAGGTATATAATTCTTCTCTTTTTCAACCACTAAAATTCTAAGGTTATAAATTAAGATTGTTTATTACCTCTCATTTTATTTAGTTATTATTTATTTATATATTTTCTAAAATTAGCTTTACTAATTTTCACAATATACTCCCCTGAGAGATCATCTATATTTTTGGCTCTAATTTTTATTATTATTTTTCATTTTGTTCATCAAATTCAAACAAAAAATTTATAAAATTAATATTTGGTTGTTCTTCTAGAACACCCAATATCAAGTTCTACTCAATCCTTGCTAACTTTAAAAGAGTTCGTTCATTCTTTTATGACATTAATGAAGATCGTAATATTTATTCTCCACTATTATTTTCCAATTCTTATGTTACGTATTTGCTAATAATAAAAATAATTTTTTCACAAATTTATCTATTCTTAATTTCTCTCCTTAATTTTTCTTTACTTAATCTATTTTTATAATACTTCACCCGAACCAAGTTTCTATTGCTTTTTTCAAATCTCGTGATAATCAAGTTTCTATTGCTTTCTTCAAATATCATGATAATGGTAGGTGAGAATAATAAAAAAAAGCAAAAATTATAAGACTAAAAAAAAAAAATCCTCAAAGACCCACGTACTAAAAACCTACAAAAGACAGCTAGGTTTTTATATATTTAGAAGTTGGTGTACATATATTTCTTCTTATTGTCCTTATTTATCTTATAAATGCTCTTAGTTACCAAACACGGTAGCTAGCTATGGTCAGCTTTGAAAATTGAAGGATCTAAACATTGATTTGATGGTTTTGTTGAATAGTAACATCTATTTTACATTTAAAGTAAAATATTAGATGAAACTCAATTGGGCAGCCCCATGAATGTTCTCTCTATAACTCAATTGGTGGATGATGTAGATGACTTACAAGTAACATTGGCATTTGCTTTATAAGTGATGTCTGACATTTGACTGCGTATGGAATGTGCATGTGCATGTTTATATGCATGCGTTGTCACACTTGATCAGTTTAATAAAGCATACAATTTCAAATTTTTATTTCTCAGTTTGATTTTGTCTATTCAAATTTAGCCATGTAAGTCTACTAAGGCAAAGAATGATCACACTCCAATGTTTAGCTTCTACCATGTCGTACCTTTAACAGTTAAATCAGACTCTTAAATAATTGCCCCAGAGATGATAGATGTTTCTTCAAAAACAAAATGATTGTCAATGCATGCTAGTTAGGCAATTCAAATTTAATTTTAGGAGCTGGATATATAGCAAGAGCAATTTGACTCATTTCTTAACTTAAAATTTACTTGCACTATATACAAAAGAATATGAAAAAATAGTTTCTCACACATTATTTACAAATAATGTGATTAATTATTGCTCACACTCATTTATAATTAATGTTTAAGTTGTACAATCAAATAATATAATTATAAAAAATATTTTTTTTACTGAGCTTATTTAACTAATATTTTATTTTGCACCATGTTATTTAGATTTTTCATATTGTCCAACAGTTCTTTGGCTATATACAGGAACATGGATCGGATTTTAAAAATCTTTGAAAATCTTAAAATATATATAAGATAAATAGGATTTTAAAAAATTTTGAAATGAACTCATAAGTTCTTAAGGAAAAAAAATATTAGCTAAGTCATTAACAAATTTTTACAATAGATTATAGATTTTGGGAGGAAAAAAATAGTTGATCCTTAAAAAATCACAACAATTAAGTTATATATGTCCCTAATAGAAGGATTGAAGGAATCATGACTAATATTATAAATTATTTTTGGAATATATAAGTCTAGAATTCCAATTCTTTAGGAACTTATTTGATGTTTTTTTTTCGGAGAACTTATAATAAGAATATTAGTACTTTTGTATTGATCTAATCAATGATTTAAAATTTATTTATATTTTTAATTTAAAAAATTTAATTTTAATTCATAAGACACGTAAATATTACAAGAATAGAGAGTATGTTGATATTTTATAAAGTACATGTTAAGTACTTTAGTTTAATTTTTATTTTGTTCAGCACTTTAGTTTACTTTTTTATTTGTTTTCCTCGATTGTAATGAGCTCTATTTTTTGCCAACGAATTATAACTCAAATAGCATAGTCTCTTTATCCTCATTTAAAGATTTTGAATTCAAATCTCTCTCCTAATTTTGAAAAAAAAAATCTATTCTTTAACACTGAGTTCTTTTTTAAAAAAAATTATAAGACACGTTGCAATTATAATTTTCTATGTGTAATTTACAAGTAATTATTATTTTTATTAAATTATTCATCAATCAATTACATAAGTGATCTAATATAAGAGAAAAATTTGCTTCCTTCTTTCTTACCATTCATAAGGTTCAATTGTTCAAATATATAAGGTCGATCGTGTGAAAAAAATAATATTAATAAACAACTTTTAAATTAATAATTAATTAGTTACATCTAAGTTGTCCACTTAATTATGAACGAATAATTTAGTTATATTCATCCTCCCATCCTATCAATAAGAATTGACCCAGTAACTGATAAGATAGGATAATGCAACAAACAAAAAGTGTTTAATTTTAATTCAATTCTTTTTGTTAAGTTTTTATTAGTCAATACTTTTTATGAAGATTGTGACCTTAATTGACCTTAGAATGAAAATGATCTGTTTAAACCATTTTTTCTCAAAAAAAAAAAAAAAATTGTCTTCATGTTACATTTACTTTAGATAGCAATCTTCACAATAACTATTAGAAAAAATTCTATTTCTCTTTCTTGAGAGATGCTAAAATGATATTTTTTTATTTATAAAATATATATATATTTTTTATAATTTTTAAAAAATTTCTTTTTTAATCCATTTTAAATTTTTGTGTTAACTAATGTTAACTTTATCTATTTTTTAAGAAAAAATAAATTATTTTTTGCAAAAATACCTTTTAACAAAAATTTATTTTTTTGTCATTAAATTTTGCTTACCAAAATACCCTTTAATAAATTATCTTTTATTGATTAAATTATACTTTTACTAAAATATTTTTTTAAAAAAAATAATAATTAAACTATTTTTTCTAAGATATTCTTCAATAATTTTTTAATTATTAAATTGTGAATTTACCAAAATTTTTATTAACAATTATTTTTATATTTTACTATTAATTTTTTATATTAATATATATTATTTTAACATTAAATAAAAAAATTTTACATTGTTAATATGTATAACAATTAATATATATTGATATCAAAAAATAATTTTACCAAGATTTTTTTATTTAATGTTAAGATAATATATATTGATATCAAAAAATTAATAGAAAAATATAAAAATAATTGTTAACGAAAATTTTGGTAAAATTATAATTTAATAATTAAAAAAATTTTGGTAAAAATATAATTTAATCAATAAAAAATAATTTATTAAAGGGTATTTTGGTAAGTGAAATTTAATAACAAAAAAATAAAAGTTTTACTAAAGGATATTTTTGTAAGAAATAATTTATTTTTTCTTGAAAAATGGATAAAGTTAACATTATTAGTTAACACAAAAAAATTTAAAATGGATTAAGAAGAAATTTTTTTAAAAGTTATAAGGAAGGAGAATATACATTTTATAAATAGAGAGAAGGAAAATGTCATTTTAACATTTCTCAAGAGAAGGGAGTGAAATTTTCTTTAACTATTATTAATTTATTATTTACTATTTAGCAATTTAATAATATATATTATCGCATTTACATAATTATTTGAGTTAAACGTTCCCTAATATTATACTTACAAATTATACTTCTTTCGCCTTTTGGTTTTACCTAAGTTAAGAGCATTTCTTTAAACAACACTATAAATTTATACTATGAATACATGATCAAAAACTTTTATTTACACGCAAAAAACAATTGGATTTAGTGGTGAAGTGAAATGAATTGACAGAATAAAGAACCAAATTGAAAATGACATAGGATAAAGATATAAACTTATTATGTAATGATTTTGGATATTGTTATATGAAAAACTCTTGAATGTTAGTAATTTTTAGTATTTTTTATTATTATTTAATCAGTATAAATATGAAATTATATTTAGTATATAAATTTTATTAATTAATGTGTATAAATAAATTTTAAAAAATATAAATATAAATTCGGATAAATATAAATATCAATGATTGTTAGGCAAATAATAGTATTTAGTAAGCATGTAGAATTGGTGTTGTTAATTAAGTAATTGAGTGAAGGAATGGAAGAATTGTGATTGATATGTGGTATAAAATGGATGGATCTGGCAAATGAGTTATAAATAAGTGTAGGACCCAATGGAGGCGCACATGGCCCCAAAGTGTCTTGGTGGTATTACGACAAGATTAGGGAAGGGTGGGTACCCCATTGTTTGGGTCAACCACAGCATATTTCCCCACCTAATGCACACAAACCATACCCTAACCTAGACAGCCTTGTTCCCATGTGCTCTAATTTAAGAGCAACATTCCAAAACGACAACCCCCTTTGTGCTCTTCTCTCTTTAATCTACCTCTCATTACATCATCTCTTTTGACAACTAGCAACAACCAACCAACGAACCCTCCCATCCTTAATTATTATTATTATTTGTTTCTTTTCTCATAATTCATGCTCTTTTTCCTTGTACTTAACTCATTAGTAAAAGTTTGTATAGTGATTAGAGGCATATCTATATAGTGTTGCAGATTTTGTTGTACATATATATTGTCATCATCCACAACTCCATCACAGTAACTTAATTAACCTCTCTGCATATACTCAAGTAATTAAAACCGTACACTAAAAAGAAAGTACTGAGTTGTCTTTTTAGGCCAATTTTGTCCTAAATCATGACAAATTATACTTGGTGGCTATTTAATATTTATCACTTTAGATAATTATGATGGTAGGCTTAGACCATTTTGTAACTCAAAAATGAATTCACATTAATTATTATATATCTTTCTTCAATTTTGCATGGTTTGGGTATTATTGCATGTGTGCCTAACTAGACCTTAGTTTAATTTGTACAAAGAAAATCATGCATAGAGACAGCGTATCGCACCTCCAATTGAATTTTGTTTTGCAAATTAAAGTCCTTGTTACGTTCTTCATGCTCTGCCCCAATATTTGACAACCCACTCATCCTTTCGTCTTTCTACTTTATTTCTTAATTGAAAATTATTGAGTTGACTCAATGCAACAACGCGGGTTGTGTTTCATGTTTATTACATTCCATGACTCATGTGCCTACATTCCCGTGATAAATGATTAATAATATTTGTTGTGAAATAATATCATCATCTATATTATTAATATATAGTAATAATTTGGAAAAAAAATAAAAATAAAGTGTCTTTCTTCATGAGAAGTCATTTCGACTAGACAGACACGCACATATGTGTTGAGATTGAATGAAACTTTGACGTTTATTTGAATATTAGACAATCACGCACCTCATCACAAGGTAAACATGTATACATACATATATATATAGATTCTTATTCACATTTTGTCTTAGGCCTGGTCTGCGCTGGGTTGCATATATCTTTTCCTACTTTATGGACAAGAAAAGAAAAAAACTTATATAATGTAATAATTTAATGAATTCGAACAACTTAGTACAGCTTTTGTTCTAGTTGAGGTGACATATGCATAACCAAATTTGTTTTTCTCTCCATCACAAATACACATAACAAATGCAGATGCTACATAGAATAATAACTATAAGTTGTTTAATTGGAGAAACGAAAAAGAAAAAGAAAAAGAAAAGATTCATAGAATATGGTTGAGGGAGAAAAAAACAAAGGGAGCGTTTTATTTATCTTGTGAGCAATGATCCACAATGATTCAATTTAGTTAGTAACAAAATAAAGTGTGGGACCTATTTATACATGCTGGATATAATGAATATTGATGAAACTTCTAGCCACGGACATTCCACAATTCATGGCATAAAAATAAGTTGTTTGCTTCGGTATAAATACGTACCGATAAATTAAAATATGTGGACGAATAAAAAAATTATATGTAGATTATATTTATTTTTGTCAACATTTACTTTTATTTATTTTTCTATTATATCATTATATGTATTAAAATATTTTTATAATAATTATAAAAAACAAAGATATCTTTTTTATTATTTTTATTAAAATACTAAATAATTTATTTTTCTGTGATGATAAAAAATCTTTATACAATAAAAAGTTAAAATCGCATAATCTTAATCTAATTATCTAAAAAAAACCACAATGAAATAAGCAAAATAAATTCTTAATTATTCATCTCAGAAAATAAATTCCTAATTGTTCATATGAAAAAACAAATCCCCAATTGAACGCGACTTCTTATCTGCGATTCCAACAAAATTTTCTCTCTGTAATCTGTATGTTCGTCTGCGCTCCCAATTTAAAATTCAATTCATCAAACCCACCCTTTGATGATTTATTTTCTCATATGAACAATTAAGGATTTGTATGAATCACTGAGGATTTGTTCTGGTGGTTCTTCGGTTGTGATTTTTTTTTAGATTATTAAATTAAGATGATTTGATTTAAATTTTTTAGAAATATATTTTTGTCACGACAATAAAAATTTTAGCCATTTAATAAAAATAGTTATAATAAGGATATATTTATTTTTTATAATTATTTATCAGCATATTTTTATGTTGACAGTGGTATAATATTTTTTTAAAAAAATAAATAAAACATAAATGTTGATCTAGATTAATATAATTTATATGATAATTTTTTATTCGTCTATTTTTTTTATTAAAAAATTACAATAGAATAGGTGAGATTTTTTAGAAAAATGATAGTTGTTCTTTGTAGTATGTTCCAGGATTATAGATCCAAAGACCTCTCATATAAAGTAGAACAGATATACGGTGGAGTGGTGATAGTGGTTTGAAATAAAAGTTGAGTCATTTTTTATGCTGGGATAAAAATATGTTGCATTTCTGTTTTCTCAATAACAGAGAAGGTATCCTCAATTAGTTTAAACTCTCTTATTTATTGATGTTGATTAGATATGTATAAATTGATTAAATAGTATTTTGAGATTCACAATTTTTATTATTTTAGTTTTTTATATTTAAAATTTATTATAGTAGTTTTTAATATTCAGTTATAGGTATTATATTAATTTTTAAATTATTTTGGTATTGAGTCAATCAATAAAATGAGCTAGTTTTGATTTATGACGCTAGTTATATGGTTAAATAATATCTTTTTATTTTAGAAAAAAATTTTCTAAAGTGATAATACTAATAAAATAGTAAAGTGATATTTTAAATATTTTAAAATTTATAACATTTATTATTTGTGAGTCCTATTATCTTAATCCAAAAATAATTAATGGTATACTTTTTTTCTCTAAAGTGACATAACTCTAGAGAAGTCGGATCTTTTAATTTTAACTCTTAAATAAGACAAAGATGAGGTCGTTTTGGAGAATGAAAGAAGATATAATAATTTGGACATCATATAAATTGTTCTTTCTCTTTTCGTTTTTGTCTTATTTAAATACCAAAACGAAATAATATTGTTTAGTCCTATATCTACTATCTAGTATAGTAAGTCAAAGCCAGCTCAATACTTAATTCGCTTATTCAATACTAAAAAAAGGGTTAACCACCAAAAACGTCCTCGAATTATTCAAACGCTGACAAAAATATACCCGAATTTTACTATCAACAAAAATACCTTTAAATAATTTAAAAACAGAACAAAAATATCCAACAGTAAATATATATTTTCAAAAAATGCCTTAAAAATTGAATTTTGATGCAAATTTTTGCAAGAATAATTATAAAATTGAGATATTATTATTCTTAAAATTTGGTGATTTTTCGTTAAGTATATTATTTTTTTATAATTTTTTTGTTAACAACCAATAATACTTTTAAGAAATCACAAAAAAATATATACTTAACAAAAAATTACCAAATTTTAAGAATAATAATATCTCATTTTTCTAATCATGTTTGCAAAAAATAGCATCAAAATTCAATTTATAATGTATTTTTTGAGAAATACATATTTAATGTTAATTTTTTTGCAAGATTATCTAACATTAAATATGTATTTCTCAAAAAATACATTAGAGATTGAATTTTGATGCGATTTTTTGCAAGCATGATTAGAAAAATGAGATATTATTATCCTTAAAATTTGGTGATTTTTTGTTAAGTATATAATATTTTTGTAATTTTTTTGTTAAGAACCAATAATACTTTTAAAAACTCACAAAAAATATATATTTAGCAAAAAATTACCAAATTTTAAGAATAATAATATCTCATTTTTTTAATCATGCTTGCAAAAAATTGCATCAAAATTCAATCTCTAAGGTATTTTTTAAAAATACAGATTTCCTGTTAGGTATTTTTGTTGTATTTTTAAATTATTTAAAGGCATTTTTGTCGATAGTAAAATTCAGGTGTATTTTTGTCAGCGTTTGAATAATTTGGAGGCGTTTTTAGTAGTTAACCCACTAAAAAAATCTAGAAACTAATATAATACCCAAAACTATATCTCGAAAATTAATATAGATATTTTTGAGAGACTAAAATAATAAAAATCATAAATTTAAGAGATCACCTTAAAAATTTAGTTGTATAAATTACTCAACTTACTTAAACAAACACCTAAAAATAATTTTAATTTAAAATTAAAATTCCCCATAGTTATCTAAAATCGCCATAGCCATCACAATGGTACTTATTTATTAATATAATTTTGGATATTCGCTTATTATTTATTAATAGTAGTTCAACTAAAATATGAACAAGCCCCTTTTTATCCTCCGCCAATCGTGGTATAATTTTGAAAAATATATCCAAGTGGCAAAAATATTCCCACACGCATTTGTGTTTTCTTTTTTGGGTATATCTCATACGTATTTCCATAGTTCCAAGGTTACAATTTGTATAAGAAACAAAAAATTGGAATATTCAGTATATTGTTTTGACGGTTAGGCGGCTGGCATAACAATATGTTCATATTATTATTATGGAAGCTAAAAATATGGGACACGGCAATGCTATTATTTGGCCATGTTGCCAGCAGCAAGAAAACTCAACAAATTTAAGAGGTATGGTTGAATGTAGGATTGAAAATCAAGGGAAGGGAGGAAGAAATTTTTGTTATGATATGCTTGTAATATTCGAATATTTTCTTTTGAAACATTTTATAATTCAAAATATATTTAATATTATTTCTAAAAAATTTAATTAAAAATAAAAATATATAAAAATAAAATTATTAATATTTTGTTTATTTAGTTATTCAAGCTCCACATCTACACACAGTGATAGGAAACCAATATACAAAAAAAAAAATACTGCACATTTAAGTATTTTATAAACTAAATTTAATTATGTTAAATAATAACACTTAAAATAATATTAGTCATAATTAATTTTTTATATTAGATTAATTTAATTAAATTTAGTTAATAAAAAAATTTGAATGTGTAGGATTATTCAAAAATTTTTTGAAGAAGTTAACATAAAGTTTAATTTCACTTTAAATATGTTTTAGTTGTTATACGCAAATGAACCGTGAGATGCATTAGTACGGAAGTTTTTAAAATTTAAATATTTTACTTTATTTTCTATTCATTTATTTAAAATCTATACTATGTTTAGTTTGTGATGATTCGATTACTACATAGGATATATATGAGAATCGCATTTGAACTAACACTTTTTATTATGTTTAAATTATTTTTTATTTAGGTGACTGAAATTGTTTTTATATATATTTGAATTAATACTAAATAACACTCTACTTTTTATCACTAAAAATATTGGTCCTAATATTTTTCATATATTTACATACAAGATCTTAAAAGAAGAATTTTCATGATAGAAAATATATACCAAAGACAAGAAATATAATTTATCATATTTCATATATATTATGTTGAGTCAACTCGTAAATTTTTAAAAGGGTCAAATTTTAGTATTAGAATTAGGTTCAATTTTTGTATGAGTAGTTCTGAAAATTTGAAATGAACGTAATAAATTTTAATTTTTTGTTGTTTTATATTTCACGGATATTTTTAATTATGTATCTCGTATTATATTTTATTATTATTTTTGTTTGTATTTTAAAATTATGTATAGTTATTTTTTATTACATATATTACTTAAAGTTAATTATGAATCAGATGAGTAAAATAAAATTATAAAAACTTGTTCCGTTTATTTTTATTTTTTTATTATCTATAAAATATGGACACTTTTTTGAGTTGGTATGTCTCCGTATCAAACACGGACATGATACTTGTCCAACTAACATGTGTATTTTCTATTAGTATCTTAATAAAAAATAACAATTTTTTTTAGACACATTTGAACACATTTAAATACATCTAAATATTCAGCGTGTCTAACTTTAATCTTAATATATATTTTTGAAAGGAATTTAAAAATAACATATATTATTAATTATTAAAATAAAAAATATTTTATATAATTAAAAATATTAAAAAATTAATTTATTTTAATATTAATAAAATATCAAAATATTATTACAATTTATCTAAAAAATACTTTATATTTTATATATATATATATATATATATATATATTGTGTCTCCGCGTCTTATAAAAATTTTAAATTTACATATCTCATATCGTATTTCGGGTCATGCACCATAACTCGTTATATTCATAATTTTATATATATATTCTATCATGTTTTATATTATGCAAGGTAAATAATAGTTAGATAACATATATTTAAATCTTATCTTATTATTCAATAAAATTATTTTGTATTAAAGTATATACTTATCATAATTGAAAATTTATTACCAGAATCAGTAATCTAATTAAAGAAATTGTGACAAAGTGACAATCTCTTTAAGTAAAGTTTGTTTATTTCCCGCAAACTCAATCTCAAGAAAATTAGAAAAAAGATGAGTAAATTTTCCTACCAATTGGCCAACCTTTTAGTGGGAGGGGTTCATGTTTATCCAAGGGAACAAGAAAACCAAAATTGTAGTTTGAAGCAATTATTTCGTAGTTTTAGCAGGCAAAGCGTTAGCTCAGCTAATTAAACTGTGACTGTCAGCTCTCAGCATTAATGCTTCTAATAGAGAGAGTAATCCACCTTCAAATACCATATTAGGCTATTAGTCTAAGCTTTAATTACTTGTTTCAATTTTTTACTAAATTTATCTTTATTTAGTAATTTCTTTTAGATGTTCACCTACATTTGAGTCTAAAATATAGTAAATAGTTAGTTGTATAATGTATATATTAACAGGTTATTAAAATTAAATTGTCTTTTGTCTCATTTTGTTCTATTGTTTTTTTCTTTTTTTTATTCACTTTTGCTACTAAATTAATATAATAATCTCATTCTGTCCAAAAGAATATAATTATCACCACAACTACCACAGTTATGATTATTTCCAGTCTTTAAGAAAGGTGATAATAGAAAGAAGGGATACTTTTTGAGGAAAAAAATTTAAATTTTGATAAGAGAGTTAAAATAGAAAGAATGAAAATATTTAGTATAAAAATATGATGTTTTAAATGTCATGAACAAAATTCAAATTTAATCCTGATTTTAATAAATAAAATAATATTTTATCTAAAATATTAATTATTATATATTAAATACTAAAAGGGAGTTTTTTATTTTGTATTAATGATATAATAAATATAATTTTTTTTATTATAGTATAACTAAATTTAAGAATAAATTTTATTTCATGTTAGATTATACTTATTCGAATCGATTTTAATATAAGAATAAGAATGTTTGAAAGTTTTATTCATGACTCATAAGAAAATGTCTATAAATTTAATCACTAATATTATTTAAAAAAAGTTTTGAAAAAAAAAAAGAAGATTCTAACGTAAATATTTTAATATAATAATAAATTATATATTATTAATGAGTAATTATTTTACTGATAGTGCTAGTAAAAAAAACAGTTTAAATTTATCTTATTTAATATTTATTAATTGTGGTGATAATTAATAAATACTAAACAAAATAAATTTGAGTTATTTTAGTTAATTTTTTATTATCTCTTAAACATGATTAATTATTCTACTTTAAAAACAAGTAAAATTATTATTTATTGTTTTTATTATTTTTATTTTAAAAAATAGTTAAATTTTAAATTTAATTAATTTTTATAAAATTTTGAAAATAAAAAATAATTTATGTATACTAGCTAGTTACAGATAAAACGCAGCAGTTATGAGCTTACATAGAGTCAGAGTGATAGAGAAGAGATTCCACAACAGAGATGCGAAATGCAGCAGCTAACATGCCTAAAGAAAAGTGAATTAAATTAAAAACACAGTAGAAGGTGCAGCGAAAAATTGTGGATGAAGATTATGGAAGGCAAAGAGAGATATATAGGATGTTGTCGTTGAATTCGAGGCTAACGAAAATTGGCGAAAGATTTGAAAGGCATCTGAGAAGCACACCGTTTGGAGTTGTTGCCTAGTTAATTAAGTGTATCCCCCCAAATGGGGTATTGACGATGGATCACTCTTATCACTTTGAATGCCGACGGACATTCAGCTGATCCACCGCTCCCTCTCCCTCTCCCTCTGTCATCAACCAACATTATTTATTTTGCACCTTTTTCCTTTAAAATTAAAGTGTGTGCTTATTTACAAAAATATTGAATTTAGTTGCGTAATAATTTGTTTATAAAAAGAAAAAAAAAGAAGAAGAAGACAAATGTGTAAATAGTTAAAAGGAGGTGAGGGGGATATGGAAATACAAAAAGGGAAAAGAGAAGGGCAACATGGTCTTAAAATTAAAAATTTATAAAACGGTGGCATTGGTTGACCCTTAAGAATTCCAATGGCGGCCCCTACGCCGTTGGCCTTGCTTGCATCTTTCTCTCTCTCTCTTTCTCTTTCTCTTACTCTCTCCATATGCGTATTAAAAAGCCAAGCAAGCCACTAACACTCAGCAACAACACAACACACACACACATAGCTACATAAGAAGCAACCCAAAGCCTCCTCCTCCTCTCTCTCTCTCTCTCTCATTCATTCATTCATGGAAGAAGAACGGGTGGTGTTGTGGTTGTCGTGGGTGAAGGTGGTGTCGTTGAGTTGCGTAGTGGTGTTGGTGGCGCTGAGGGTGGCAGTGCTCCTATGGTGGAGACCTATGAGGATTCAAGCCCATTTCTCAAGACAAGGAATCAGAGGACCCCCTTATCGCTTCTTCATTGGTAACGTGAAGGAGTTAGTCTCCATGATGCTCAAGGCTTCTTCTCAACCCATGCCTTTCTCTCACAACATTCTCCCTCGCGTCCTCTCCTTCTACCATCACTGGAAGAAAATCTATGGTATGGTATATTCAATTTCATTCATTATTAATAATGCAATATTAAGTTAAGAGTATGTATGTAGTAGTAGTAGTAGTAGTCCTCTTGCTCATGATTAAAATAAAGTTGGCGTTCCCCCAGTGTCATGATGATCATGATTGTGATTCTCTCTTCCCCCGTTACCTAGAAGAGGGAGGGGACTCACTCACTCACTGAATATTATTATTCCGGTGCTTCTTTTTCGCAATAACTTTTCAGGCTTTCTTAATTAGCTTTTTTTCTTTTTCTGAGCTAGCTGCTCTCCTAGCTGTTTGATGCATGATGTTGAAGTTCCAAATTTGGACTCTAGCTCCACCACCTGCTTCTCTCTTGTTCTTTTTCTTTCTTTCTTCCTTTATCTTTTCAATACTCTCCTTGAGTATACCAATACTACTCCCTCACCCTCAAAATCCAACCAGCCTCAACATTTGTTTCCTACTGACTCCCTCTGTATGGATGTCAGTGATACAAATCTTTGTCCATATTCTTCTTCCTATTATTTTTCCTTTTTCAATAATCCCATTTATTATTATTATTATTATTACTAAGCACTACTTTGTATGTGCTGCAGATACAGCCATAATTTGTATGATATGGAAGTGCACTTTGTTGGCATTGTGGAGAGTTGTCATCTGCTCTCTTTTTCTCTCCTCATGTCCTCTTCCTTTTGTTTTCTTATGGGAGGAATTCAATTTTGACAATGTAGTTGTATATGTTTGGTAACCGTTTTTAAAATTGACTTGTCTTCTTCTTCTTCGTTCCCACCTCTTCCCTCTCTGTGCTGTAGGGTCTACAGTACACTATCCATTGCTTCCTCTCCAAAAAAAAAAAAAAGAAAAAAACTAATGGCTGTCAATAATGTTTCCTGCTCCAATTCCGTCTTTTGCAAACTTGACACTTACTACTTGAGGGACTCTGCTACTTCCATCTTTGTGCTACATAACATACCACATAATTATGCTTATGAATGAACTAATCATAATTAACTTAAATTTAATTAATTAATACAGGTGCAACATTCATAGTATGGTTTGGACCGACTGTTCGACTTACGGTGTCTGATCCAGACCTTATCCGTGAAATCTTCACATCCAAGTCAGAATTGTATGAGAAAAACGAAGCTCCCCCGCTTGTGAAGCAGCTTGAAGGCGATGGACTCCTGAGCCTGAAAGGAGAGAAGTGGGCTCACCACCGCAGAATCATCTCTCCCACTTTTCACATGGAAAATCTCAAGGTAATTAATTAATTAATGAATGATTAAAGTTGAATTTTGAAATAAAGATATATAATGTGTATATACTTGTACAGCTGTTGATACCGGTGATGGGAACAAGCGTGGTTGAGATGTTGGAGAAGTGGTCGGAAATGGGGGAGAAAGGTGAGGTGGAGATCGAAGTTTCCGAGTTGTTTCAGAGCTTAACGGAAGACGTTATTACCAGGACAGCATTCGGAAGCAGCTACGAAGATGGCAAAGCCATTTTTCGCCTTCAATCCCAACAAATGCTCTTAGCCGCCGATGCTTTTCAAAAAGTCTTCATTCCCGGTTACAGGTACATTTACTACCTAGTACTCTATCTATCTTTCCCTCCATTCCTAAATTAATTAATAATAAGTACTAAGTACTATATACATACACACAGTAAGTTAAATTACTTAATTAATTATTTATTTGCTGACTTGTATGTGTACAATGAATATTTATTTTGGATTAGATTTTTTCCAACAAGGAGGAATATAAAATCATGGAAATTGGAGAAGAAGATAAGGAAATCGTTGGTGAGGCTGATAGAGAGGAGGAGAGAGAGCAATAGTGGTAGTGAAGGGGCGAAGGACTTGTTGGGGCTGATGATAGAAGCGTCGATGGGGAAGGGAAAGAATGGGAATAGTGTGAGTGTGACGGTGGATGACATAGTGGAGGAGTGCAAGAGCTTCTTCTTTGCGGGGAAACAAACCACATCCAACCTGCTGACGTGGACAACCATCCTCCTGGCTATGCACCCACACTGGCAGGTGCAGGCACGTGACGAGGTCCTCTCTATGTGTGGATCACGTGACCTCCCCACCAAGGACCATGTTGTCAAGCTCAAGACGGTAAGCCACAAGCCCCATTAAGGCACCCACCACTCCTATTCAGATTATTATTAGGATTTGGACAAAAAATCATGTTTTGTCTCTTACACTCCCTTGTGTTTCTCTTTTCTTTCCTCTCAAAAACAATCTTGCCACCTTTTGCTGCTTCTTACCCCTCCCAAAGGGAACATCTATTGCATCTTGACTCATTTACTATACCCCTCAAGTGTCATTTCTGTCAATTAACAAACAATGGAGCCTCTTCTTTCAATATTTTAATAATTCTAATATCCTGCAGCTGAGCATGATTGTGAACGAGTCCCTAAGGCTATACCCACCCACAATAGCCACCATAAGGCGGGCAAAAGCTGACGTGGACTTGGGTGGTTACAAGATACCACGTGGGACAGAGCTCTTGATTCCAATCCTGGCCGTCCATCACGATCAGGCAATATGGGGCAACGACGTCAACGAATTCAATCCTGGCCGTTTCTCGGAAGGCGTTGCCCGAGCAGCAAAGCATCCAGTGGCCTTCATTCCTTTCGGTCTAGGTGTGCGCACATGCATCGGACAAAACCTCGCCGTTTTACAAACAAAACTAGCCCTTGCAATCATACTCCAGCGTTTTAGTTTCAGGTTGGCCCCAAATTATCAACACGCACCAACGGTCCTCATGCTTCTCTATCCTCAGTATGGGGCCCCCATCCTATTCCACCGTCTCCCCAAAACCGATCATCAAGATCAACGCTTGTGATTCACTTGTGGCTTTCCATGTATCCTATATGTGTGCAAGCTTGTGTAGAGTATTAACTATTAAGTATATAATGTTGCCTTCAATTTAGGGACCAAATTAGCCCTCCCTTGTGGCTTTTTTCTCCCTAAAATATATAAATATATGTGTAGAGTTGAGAGAGATGTGTGGTTAGCAAAATTACGGTGGTGCCCTCTCCCTGTTTATCTACAAAAATACTGACTCTAGCATGTGAGCTTTGGTTTCGTTATTGGCCAAGTGTCTTATGCCAATTCAAAATGTAGCTAGTGTGAGTGAGTTATAGGACTAAACTAGTAGGTGGCTAACAATTCCCTAGAGGTACTTAACATGTGTATCTTGTGCATATTTTTTTATATATTTTTCCTTTCCTTTTTTTTCTTTTATTAACAAAGATTTGTAATTTTGTAATGCATTTTTGGCTCTTTGATTGTCTTTTGGCACTGCAACCATTGGTTCTCCTGTTATTATTTTAATCCTCTACTGTCTCTTCACAACTCTGTATTTTTGTTGTATCTGTCTCAGTGTTTGCTTCATTCAGAAATTCAATTGGCTAAATTACTCAGCTTAAGGACGATAATAGCATAACCTGACTCAAGTTGCGTGGTACGTAATTGGTGATTGATGGCGATATCAATAACAATCCGTGAGCTCTGAAAACAAAACCAACCACCTTAGATTAAAATTCTCCACAATACAAATAATTATTTGCACCTCCTACTAACACCTGTTGTCTCGCACGTGATTTTCAAACTAGAACCTAATCTTAATTTTGATTGGAGAAATAAGATATACTAATCATATTATGTATATATATAAAAAATTAGTTATTTATATAAATTATATTTAAAACAAAAAATATATATTTAAAATAAGTTAAACACTATATGTATTTATACATAAATATAAAATAGAAAAGTATATGAAATCAACTAATAATCAGCTAAGAATGGAACAACATAATTAATTATAATTAATTTTATTAATTTATAATTTAATTTATTTTTTAAATTATTGTTGACCACGTTCAAAACATGAGGGAAGATACGCTAGTGTTAGGAGAAAATCACGGAACAGATGCTTTGATCAGTCATTAGTTGGTTCCATATAATTAATTTAATTATGTTTTATTAATGAAACATAGAAATCATATCCAAAACCATCCAATTTACAAGAAAAAAAAAACATCCATGTGCCTATCAGTAGTAACATCCGGTTAAAATTACCGGTGTCTCTGATTTACCAGTTAACTGATTCTTGGCTTATACAGAGTTAGTTTCCTAGCATTATTGACATAAAATTTAATTTTTATCGTAAATAAAAACAGAATTAATTTTATGCAAATTATTATAGAACGAGATTGAGTCGGGAATTAAAAAAAATTGTCCCTATCTACCCCATTTCTTATAGATAAATTGCTAGTTTTAGATTTGAGTTAGGTTAATTTAATCTTAATATCAACGTATAAGATGTGTAATTCAACTGTTTGGAGATATTCAATCCTTGATAGACTAAATTTGTAGATAACAGTTTTTTTTTTTTTTGTATTGAAAGTGTTCTTGTGCTACGTAGCTTCTTCCAAGATATGTCTCATTTTTTCTGAAGAGGAATTCGTATATTCGTTTCTTTTTATTTGGATACTTGGATGAGTTATATTTCAATTAGGTCGGTTGAAATACAAGAGTTTAGATATTTATTAAAAAATATACTTTTTTTTTTAAGTTTGGATTTTTTTTATGAAAAATGTTAAAAAATTATTAGAATTTATGATTTTTTTTTGAAAGAAAAAGCGTTCAACACAACAAAGTGGAGCAGAGATCTATGAGTATAAGTACATCTCAAAATACAAGTATTACTAAACCCGCAAAAGTCACTTCAACCTCTCGTTATCTTCGGCATTGCCATCAACAACCAAAGGGAGCATCACCAATCCACTCATCGGAGAGCGTAAAGGACCTGTTGATGATTTTCATCACTCCTGAGCCATGATTATTGAATACCCGATCATTTCTTTCTAACCAAATTGCCCAAATTACAGCGAAGAATCCAACCAACCACCTCTATTTTTCTCTGTGCAGCATGCGTCCATCTCTCAAAGTGTTGCTTCAGTGTACCTGAAATAGTCCATGACCTTCCAAGGGCGAAAAGCCATGCGCTCCACACCTGCCAAGTGAGCTCGCAGCCAATGAACAAATGAAAACCAGACTCAACAGCCTTTCCGCATAATGCACAGATATTATCAAGCTGACCGATAACACCTAATCTGGATAGTCGTTTTTTAGTATTCATCCTTCTAATCAACACAAACCATGTAAACAGTTCGACTCTTTGCGGGACAAAGCCTCTCCAAACAGCACTAGTGAAGCTATAGCTAGTTATGGTCTCCGGGATGACCGAATCCTGCATCACCTTTACAAAGGAGCTTGTGGAGAATGTACCAGTTCTATCAAATTTCCAAACGACCCTGTCCTCTCTCTCATTTGTAAGTGTTACTGACAGTATGTTCTCATGGAGTTGGTTCAAGAGCTCCAATTCCCATTAAAACAGCTGCCTCCTCCACTGGAAGCTCCATATCCACTCTAAATTTATGATTTTTTGTCATTATTTTTAATTATTAATTTAATTTTTTTAGTCTAATAATCAAATAATATATTTTAGTTCATAATTTTAAATATTAATGATTAATTATTAACCAAAAATAATAAATTTTAATGGTCTTTTCACATTTTGTTTATAAGTGATGTATCAGATAAAATATATTCTTTTTAAATCGAAGATAGAAAGACTTAAATCTGTGATATTTTAAGTGTCTATGGAGATGAAAATTGTATCATTTGAGTTATAGTTCGTTGGCATGAGATATAAATAATCATAATGAAAATAATTATTCTACAAATATGAAAGTTTAACGTATAAATCATCAGTCAATGACCAAATTATTATTTGATTACAATGGAGTTATAACAGATTAAGAGATAAAAAATTAGAAAGAATAGACGACACTTAAGCAGTCTAGATGGCAGAGTTTAATCTTTCCGGCCTAAAAAATCTTTTTATGATTGGTTGTCCCCAAAGGAGAAGCATCGGTCAAGCGATTTGGTTTTGATAATTTGACCCTCCATGATGAAGAATTATTAGCTTCTCAATGTAGACTTCACTTTTGTGATCTCCATAGATGCAGTTACCAACTTTTAGAACAAGAAAGAAAGAAAAAAAAATGATGAGTACCAAAGCAATATATTTTGTGTAACTAGTTAGCCACTGAACTCCACTGGCCTTCACTTCCCAAGAAAGAAAGACATGTCATAATGTAATGTAATGTAATAGCCTCTTTCTTATAATGTATGGTATGGTACTCCAAAATTGAATCCCTTTTCTTGAATTAAGGGGAGCTATATTGCTATACAGGTAAGATTGCGAAACCCCATAGTTGTTGGGTTTCTAAGTTCCTTCCTTCCTTCGTTTCTTGTTACATTGTTTATTCAGTTTTTAAGGCTTGTGATCTGTGCAGCCCCTGATTTCCAGCACCACGCATTCTTCACCATATGTTCGTACAATATGTCCTCCGTAATTACTTCATTTACAATTCAATTAACAAATTGTACATCATTACTACTTAGATTTCAAATCAGGACAAAATTATTATATTATTCTTTTCTTTTAAAAATAAGTGTCGTTTTCATTTTGTATATTTATTAAAAAATTAATGTGTTTAGATCAATTTAAATGTTAACATGACGATCTATATTGACATGCATTGTGATATTTTCTAATCATATTTAAGGGGAGAATAGTTGCCTCGCTAGAAGGCTAGTTGCTTCTTTATTCATTTGATTGTCATAATTTGGTGATGCTACATAATTAAATTATTTTAATAATTAAATTTAATTAAGTTGGTTTAATTATTTATTGCCACAATAAAAATCAATTAAAAAAAGAGACACAAAAAATTTAATTAAATTTGATTACAAAAATAATTTATTCACTTAACATATTTTGTCACAATCTACTGTCATGACTGTAAAATATTAAATTTAGTATTTTTTAATAATTTAATTTTGATGTATTGTCAGTATAAAATAGTTTTACATGTGCATTTAATTATGTAATATTATATTAGCAAAAATAACTATCTTTTACATTAACTGCGTGAGGAGTGATCATTTAAAAGAATGAATGTAATTGCTTAACTACGGTATAAAACGCTTTACATCATCAGTACATTAAAATTATTTTTTTTTAATTTTAAATGATCATGGGAATATAATTTTCTTTCAAGTATAGATGTCAATTCTTAAAAGTGAGGGTAATAAAATAGAACTAATAATATAACTAGAAAAAGAAGAGGACTGTATCAGAGGATTAAGATTTGTGTTACGTGAAGGATTTAAAGGGAGAATAAATAGAGAAGCTTAATTTTAAGAGAGAAAATGTTATTTGGAAGCAAAGGGGACCATAATCCAG
The DNA here is from genome assembly GCF_003086295.3 of Arachis hypogaea. Classification (NCBI taxonomy): domain Eukaryota; kingdom Viridiplantae; phylum Streptophyta; class Magnoliopsida; order Fabales; family Fabaceae; genus Arachis; species Arachis hypogaea. The sequence continues at coordinate 107,183,212 of NC_092036.1, read as the reverse complement.
CATGCATAACATTATTTATTGTTTCTAGTTCATGGGATTTGCGGCATTTTATGAGTTGTAATTTATTAAGAAGCAAGATTTTAGAGCAACACCCCTTTGTGTAGTGCTTTTTGGGATCTTCTCATGCCCTTCCGGGGTGTGGGGGGAAGAGTTCTAGTTTCTCTCCATTTTTATTTTTATTTTTTATAAAAAAAATAGTTATTTATTTTATGGTCCCCAAGGTGCATGTGGTTAGGGGAGATCTTCTTGTCTTCTAATTCTAGTTTTTTTCCTTTTAGTAGCTTTTTATTAAAGGGAAACCAAAGCATGCCATGCAGCATGTGGCCCCATTCCATAATTACCTTGTATGTCCTAAATATTTTCAATTGCAAAAAATAAAAAAATAAAAAATGTACACCTAGCTACAATCCTAGTAGAGTGATTGTGAGTCATTTATTCCTGTTATGTAATCTTGAAAATTGTGTAGTAGATAGAGATATATAATTAGTACCATGCATACAGCTAAGGATACTATTCTATTGCTATTATTATTGTTATTATTTTTATATGATTTGGCATTCTGTGTGTTACTGTATGATGTATGTGGTCGATGATAATTCGAGTATGCTTTTTGCTATGAATCATGGGAATCGCGGGATTATGCCTTGAGCATACCAATCACATAAAACAATAACATAATGTTTCACGTACCAATATTTTTTATTATCCAATATTTCTTTCTTTTAACTAATTATTGTTCCGCATATCCTCTCCTCTCTTATTATTATTATTATTATTATATACTCCTAGTAATGCACGTCTTAATTTTAGAGTTTAATTTGGTTTTTAAAAATAGTAATACTTGAGACTTCTGTTCGTTTGTGATTTGTCTCGGCATTCTTTCGCGTTAACATCTAAGCAGTGTCCCCCTTTGGCTAACTACATGACAAAATCTACATTCCAATTAGATTTAGCTTTCAAGTCCTTCATTTTTTTTTCTCTTAATTCTATTTTTATTTTTTTTAAATTTAATTTTGATATACTAATAGAATAATAAAATATTTTATATAATTATTTAATTAATTTTATTCTTTTGAATAACTACTTACGTAATTAACATAAAATATAATAATTATTTTTGTTAACCTACTTAGATATATATGTAAAATTATTTTACACTGATAATATATTAAAATTACTTTTTTTATATTTAAAATTTTTTTTTCATAATAAAATATGTTTTTTGATTAAATATGTGTTTAGAAAAAGATAATTATAAATCACCTACTAAAAGAGTCTTAAAATAACAAAATTTAAACGTGCATTTTTATATGATGCATTCGGAATTTATTACTATCTATGCCAATCTTTATTGTTCGTTGTTTCATTTTTATATTTATGTATCGAAATTTGAACTTAGATTAGAGAAATGATATGTATCTGTCTTCAATGCCCCAAAGGCCCAAACTCTTCTTCAATTCCAAAATTAAATATTCTTTTTTAGACCAAAATTAAAAAAAAAAAGAGGGAAAAACTTTCTAAACGAATTATGTGTTCTTAATGAGGATACTAATATCAGGTGGCCCTCACAATAATACAAATAATTTATGACTATGAATAGACAGGTCATGTTATTTTAGTAAACCTAACCCAATGTTTCTTGCTAGTACTATTTATGTTTCTCTACCATAATGTAGAGAGAATATTTTTAAAATCCCAAAGTAAATGCACGAGATCTATGGCACTGGGTAAGCACAGTATTTGTGCAATAATAAGAGAAAAATAATTAATTAAAGTTGAGTTAAACTAATCCTTAATGTCCCCTAATTAGGCACTCATGCCAAAGCAATTGAGCTGGCTAATGTCTGCCCCTTAATTTTAATTAGAGAAACATTTGTCGGTTTTGCCATGTATGTAATGCCCCAAAGAAATTTATGTCTCATGAGAATGCCACCTCTCTCTCCATTAACCCATTGCCTTAGGAATTTGGTGTCAATAATAATATGTGTGTCAGTTTGTGCAGAGAGATCTCAGTCCCTTATGATGACGATGATTATGATGATCAATTTGCCAGTTACAGAGCTAGTAGCAAATCACTTACATGGGAAAATCAAACATAATTTTCTGGATTAGGTGGATCTGCCGCCCATAACTCCAAAATAGAGACACAAACAAATATATACATGTAACATTATTTCTCTCTATTTAGTTACACCTTTACTCAAAATAAATTAAATTCAACCATTCTTTTGTATCTTATATGTCATAATTTAGTACTTAATAATATGGTTTAATTTCTCCATCCATCATGGTCCCTGGCCCCAAAAAAAAAAAAAAAACCCACAGCAATGTCAAGATGAACATACAGTCTAGTAATAATGTAATATAATCAAATAAATAAGATAATGGTTAATTCACTTATTTTTGTTTTAAGATTTGCTTAATTTTATATTAATTAGGAATTATTCGAATTATTAAAGTTAAAATATCTCACACTTATAGATATATTATTGTATAAAATTTACATATGATTCATGTCTACAAACTTTGATCAACTATATTATAATTGAAGAGATTTAATCTTAGACAAAATAAATGAGAGTTAATACGTTGTCTCACTTATAAAAGTTGGAGACTATATCCTCAAAACAATGAGAAGATTTCTAATTAGAGTAGCAAATATATCTCATTGATTTACCCTTATCTGTGTTAGCTAGTTTCAGATGCAAATTCCAAAATATGAAGAAAATAATATGTATGTGGTTGATAAAAATTGAAAAAAAAAAGAAAAAGAAAAAAGAGAAGTAGGAATATAATGATGTAAATGCAAGAAGATGAAAGAAGGTGTAAGGGCAAGAATGGTATAAGTATATAGTGAAGAGAAGAGGCCCTTTGGTTTGAAATAGATAGGGCCAATATATGAAAGGACTTGTCCCATATTATTATGTGTGAGAATTTACTTCTCTCCCTCCTGTGTGAGTAACATTTTCATGTGATGTGCAGATGTTAGAGGTTGAGAGTGACCCTAAAATGCTCACTCAAAAATTGTAGGTATTCTCTTTCTCTATCTATCTCACCCTAAGAAGCTAGTGAGAGAGAGGCAGCATCACATGGGAGTACCAATCATGAAGGAAGCAAATGAGACAATGCTAGAGGATTTGGTGGAGCCACATTAATGCACAACTCATTTGTAGCTTTCCTATCCGTCAACTCTTTTTGTTATCTTCTTACAACAACAAAAAAATGTGCAACTCATTTTCTACTTTTATTCACAACACATGTGAATAACCGCTTTACTTGTTGTAATTAAAAAAATAAAATCTAAAATGCTACTACATGCACCTTCAAATGCAACTTGTTGCTGATAGCGATGACATACAAAAATGAAAAATCCCATTCTGCAACAGCCGATAGTCATTTAAAAAAAATAATAATGGAGTAAAGAAATATGTTCATTGTAACTTCAATTATTATGACTATAGCTATGGCCGATCAATGGAGCAAGCTAGGGTCTAACATCTAGGTTTCAAGTTTGAAATGCACATCTTTATTTGTGATGATTTTAATTTACTTAAGGTCGCATTTAAGATTTGGTGGACTTAATATCTAAAAAAATTTACACACATTTATTATAAGGTGTACCGTGTACTCATTGAATTAATAAAGCTTTTCTTATCTTATATTGTGGCACCATTCTCTCCTCTAATTAATTTTGTCTTCTTTCTATTTTTCTTTTAAAAATACCATAAAAATTTAACTAAATATGGACTTTCTCTACCAAAAAGAATCAAATTGCATTTTGACATATCGTATTCCCTGTCTCCTAGCTAGAAAATTTTGATTATGAAACAAATCAAATCATATTTGTAACTCATTTAGTTATGACTAAACCTGCGGCAAAATAATTGAAATGCCATTTTGAAATTAAATATCTTACAATCAATGCTTATGGTAAAGTGTTTTAAAAAATAAACCGCATAAGATTATGATGATCAATCCGATCCCATTCCTTAAGAAGGGATTAACGATTGGTCTTCAATCTTATTATAGAATGAAGAATATTTGTCTACGTGTCTGTTAGCATCCTTATGAGTATGTGTACAGTAACTGATATAATTGTACCTAATTAATACAATTATACATCAAATATAGCTCTCGTGGCTAATTTTTTGTGTCATAATTTTATAAATGTTTGGCCGATTCTCAACCCCTTCAAAGAAAATGCACCATAAAAGTTAGTTACTACTATAGTAGAAGAGAAAGTTTAGTGGTCAGCACTTTTATTAAAATTTGACCAACACTTAAATTAATTAAAAGAAGTGATTAATTTTATACTATTAAATATAATCTTACACAATTAAAAATATTAATAATAACTAATTAATAACTATAAATCATAAAATTTACTGAATAAAAAATAGCTAAATATATATAAAAAATTAAATTTATCCGGAAAAAGTAATGTATAAAATTTTTTACTTTGAGGTAACCTCTCTAACGTGAAACTCGTTGTTTTTTTTAATGATATTGGATAGGGTGTGATTAGCATAAAAATAGCATAGTAATGTTTATATACAAAACTATACTTAACAGAGTTTTTCTTGAAATGATTTCTTTTATTATAATTTTTATTTTTAAAAAAATAAAAAATTATCACCAATTTTTTTTATATAATTTTTATATAATATAGAAATCGTCCATACATATTTCTTTATTTATAAAAATCTTAAATACTAAAATGGCTCGCATTTTTTTTTGTTTTTTATTAAAAAAGTTACAAACGGCCCCAATCATTTTACCTTTTTTAATTCATCTTCATATTTTGATAAATAATTACTATTTTTATTTATTTAATAAATAATTATTAAAAAATCGGATGTAATTGCACGGCTATATAAAATATTTCGTATTAACACATCAAAACTAAACTCATATATATATATATATATATATATATATATATATATATATATATATAATAAAAAATCTTCACTATACTTCGCTATCTTGACGCGACCATTTTCTGATAATCTCAAAGTCTTTTTAGTTAATTATCAGTTCCTGTACCACTAAAAGGTTTGATAAGCACTTCCAACCACAGTAGTCCAATAATTGAAGCAATCAAGAAAGCATTATAATCTTATACCCATTTATTAGCACCCACTGAAGCTCAGCCACAAAAATTAAATAACTCCAAAGATTCTTAGCAAAAACCCGTTTGGTTTTAGTCATTTCCTGCTAACATGCATGCAACTCTTAGTCTTTCACCAAAGTAGCCCTTTTTAATTTTTTATGCCTATCTTATAGGCCCAAAATATGTCGCTTCATTCTACTATGATTGATTATATGGTAAAAGTTCACGTCAATTGTTAAATCACTTGGGACAAGTAAATACGATACATTAAACATTACTATTATTAATTTTGTCACGCTGTCTACACAATTCAGGAAAGAAAGATATATATACATCCATATATGGAAAATTTAAACTCAACATTATTAAACTTTAACCACACTTTCTTTCTCGATTTGCTGTAATTTCAATCAAAACGTAATATTAGTGTAAAGTCTACATCTAATAATGGCAAATATGGTGGCTGACAAATTGGCAAAAATATATGTTTTATATTGTATAGTTTGTTTTAATTTAATTTATTGTTGTTTTCTGTATACCAACAAGAACATTTTTAGATCTTAAACTGTATACAAAATGCATGTATATGATGCAAAGTTAAATACATATAAGATTTTAATTTTTATACATCTTTTTATAGTTTAAAATTTTCTAATATAAAAAATTGTAATAATTTTCTAAAAAGTTTATAATTTAAATTTACTAATTACAAGTGCACATTTGTTTTTGGTTGAAAACAATGAATTTTGTTGATGATCGAACTCGGTAAGAAATAGAATTTTACATAAATATCTAATTGTATGTTATCACATTAGCAAAAGTATTATAACAATGGTATAAATAACGATATAACAAAGTATAAGTTTATCAAAATTAAATTACCCAAATGACTCGGAACCCACATTCGGGAATTAGTCCCATCAAGCCTATTACAATTCACTATACTGCACAGGATAGAAGGGTTATTAGAATATATTGAAACAAAGAGAGCAACTCCTATCAAATTATATATATTTTTTCAGTTGTTGTATATCCGATTATCTTCAATTTTCCTAAGCATGAAACAGAATATTATTTGAAGGCTAAGTGCATTCACCGAGATGGAAGCTAAGGCTAGGTTCTTTTTTTACTATTATTATTTAGCAAGGTTGAAGGTCTTTTTAGTGGTCTGAATAAAGTGGAAGAGTACTAAGTATATTTACATTTTGTATTTTGTTTAAATCATGAAAAAGGAAGATTATTTGAAATATGAGATCCAAGTCATATAAGGTCCAAGATTTTGAGGCTTGTCCAAAAATAAAAGGCCACTAGAGTAACTTCATTGTTGTTGGGCTAAACAATAATATTCAAGAATAAGAATTAAGAAACCCTGTCGAAAAACCAAGAAGAATAAGAATTTGCTTATCAATGTTTTCAGATATATCTCTGTTTGGGCTAGGCTATACATCCCAGACAATGACCAAAAAAAAATTTATTCATAGAAAATTTATAACTGTCAAATTAATACTTTTGTCATTTAAAAAAAAAAGTCTAATTTATTTTATAATAATATTTTTTAATTTAATTATTTTATAATAAAATTTATTAATAACTTATTTGTTTAATAATATATTAAAAATTTGATTGAAAGTAACAAATTAATCTATTTAACATGAATATTTTTTTAGGACTTCCTGAATAATAAAAATTTGCAAGAGATAAATTGTTTAATTTGAAATTCATTGAAAACCATGTTTACTCAAAAATAAAGATGAAAAAAAAAATTAAAGGTACTTTGTTTATAGCTGAAAGATTTGTTAGTATCTCAATATTTTGTATTGATGTTAGACTGCACAAATAGATTGACGACTGAACGAAGGGAATACAGATCAAACAGTAGTTAATTGGTGAGATCTCTTCTTTATATTTTGTTTATTCTGGTGGGGTCAAACGACCAGCCCTAAACACTGAAGGTGGGGGTGAAGGTGATGGCAATAATTTTGCATGATTTTTGAGGTCATTATACTATATACAAAATAAATAGCACAGAAATTTGGGGCTAAAATGTAAGAAATATAGTTAATAGTCAAAGTAGTCTTTAAAAAATTAATAGTGCTTTAATTTAGTTTTTAAAAGATTAAATACTTTAAATTAATTCTTAAAAAAAATATAATCTAAATTTAGATTTGGTACTTTCATCAATTAGATGATAATATGAGACATAATTATTTTGCAATACATCATTATCTAATTAACAAAAGAACAATATGATTTAATTTTATTGTTTTTAGATACTAATTTGGGATATTTGTTCTTTTGAGACCAAATTAACGAATGTAATTTTTTAGACTGTAATTGTTTATAAAGATAAAACACTTAAGTATGGACATATAAATACAAAATTATGTTTAACATGTGAGACATAAATAACATATTATGTTTTGAGATATTGAATTAATATATTTTGTCTTTTTTCTAATAGAAAAAATATAGAGACACTAAATAATATATAAAGACACAATTTATTTTATTATTATTATTATTATTATTATTATTATTATTAAATTTTTATAATTATATTTTTTATTATAGTATTTTTTATTTTATAATTTATTTGAAAAAATAAGGTAGATTAAACTTTTATTATTTGTCATTTTATTGTTAACCCATAAGACATAGGTTTCACCAATTAACCGCGGTTACATTTCTCTCTCATTGATTCAGCCATGGTTTGTGCAACACATATTGCTCATGGTAACTGACTAACAGAATCTCTGACTTTAATATGTTTAGTGCCTTTTCTTTGGGCAGAAATATTAGTGCCCTATCGCATTGAAAAAAATACCTTAATAGTAATGGTTGTTATAAAATAAATAAATAAAGAAGAAAAAATAAATATAAAATAAAAAAATATAAATAAAATATTTTAGTATTAAAATTTATTAATATTATTATCTCATTATAATAAAAATAATTTATATATATTTATTAATATATGTAGTAACGTGTATATAAAAGAGACAGAAAAATATTTTATATATTGATAGTGAAAATATAAGAAAGATAGAGAAGTATTGTTATTGATTGTTAGTAACCCTTTTACCTCAGTTCATGCTTTTATAGCTTACAAAATATGCTTTTTAAACTTCATTAAGTTTATTTCATTCTAAGAACTTGTTTCTTTTAACATAGGGAAAATGAGCCACTCATAAATGGGCATCCATTCTTATCCATCCTCGTCACAACACTCTCATTTGGATGTCCATTTAGCATTATGTCTCATTAAAACCTTGCTAAAAAAAAACCTAATGGAAAAAAAACTTTAATGAAGGAAAACGAATACAAAATCCTTTGTGATGGAGACTACCTCATTAAAAACCTTGTCAAGAAAAATCTAATGGAAAAAAACTTGACCAAAAGAAAAAAGAGTACAGTCTCCCCCTCTTGTCGACATTATTTAATATCTCGAAATTGGCACATCCCAATCGGATGTACCAATCTTTCAAAGGAGGATTTTGAGAGTGACTTTGTAAATAAATCTGTCAGATTATCACTTGAGCAGATCTGTTTGACATCAATTGTTCCTTAATTTTGAAGATCATGAGTGAAAAAGAATTTGGGAGAGATATGATTTGTTCTATCACCTTTGATATATCCACCTTTAAGTTGAGTAATGCATGCTATATTATCTTCAAACAGAATAGTTGAAACTATCTTATGATCAATCAGTCCACATGATAACAGAATATATTGGATTAGACCTGTGAGCCAAAAACACTCGCAACTTGCTTCATGTATCGCTAGTATTTCAACATGATTAGAGGATGTTTCTGCAATCGTCTGTTTCGTGGACCAGACAAGTTTTCTGCATCTGCATATCCACTAGTTTTGACTTGGATCCATATAGATAAAACAATCCCATATCAATCGTTCCATGAAGATATCAAAAGATTTGTTTGATTCAATTCCAATGTCTTCTGGTTAGAGAGAAACTATACATTAGTAAATTCACCACAAATGATATGTTAGGTCGTGTATTATTAGCAAGAGACATTAGCACTCAATGGCACTAAGATATGGTACTTCAGGACCAAGGATATCTTCATTTTCTTCTTTAGGACAGAATTGATCATTTTTCACATTCAAAGACCTTACGATCATTAGGGTACTTAATGGATGTGACTTATCCATATAAAATCTCTTCAAGATCTTTTCTGTATATATTGTTTGATGAATAAAGATTCCATTTTTTGTATGCTCGATCTGCAGGTCGAGACAAACTTTAGTCTTTCCAATATCTTTCATCCCAAACTCTTCTTTTAGAGCTTTTATAATTGTTGGAATCTCTTTAGGGGTTCCAATGATATTTAAATCATCAATATACACAGCAATTATAATGAATCCAGATGCAGATTTCTTTATAAAAACACATGGGCAGATATCATCATGCTTAAATCCGTTTTTGGCTAGATACTCAGTAAGACGATTATACTACATTCGTCCAGATTATTTTAGACCATATAAAGATCTTTGCAATTTGACTGAGTATAACCCCTATAAATATTCATTGGATGATTTAGATATTTTTAATCCTTCAGGAACTTTCATATAGATATCACGATCTAATGATCCATATAAGTAAGTTGTTACCACATTAAATGCATATGTAGTTTATGGTATGCAGATAAACTGACCAAATAACACAATATTATTACATCCACTACGGGAGAATATGTTTCTTCATAATCTATACTGGGCCTTTGTGAAAAACCTTGTGCCACAAGTCGAGCCTTGTAGCGTACAACTTTATTTTTCTCATTTCGTTTTCTCACAAATACCCATATGTATCCAACAGGTTTTATATCTTCTGGTGTACAGACTACATGTCCAAAAACTTCACGTTTTGCAAGTGAGTTTAACTCAGTTTTCATAACTTCTTCCCATTTTGACCAATCATTCCTTTGTCGACATTTTTCGACTATTTTTTGCTCAAAATCCTTACTTTCATACATGATATGTAATGTCACATTATATGTAAATATTTCATTGAAAATTGTCTTATTTCGGTTTCCATTTTCTCCTGTAAAGACATAATTTATCGAGATCCCATCATTTTCACAATTTTCAGTATTTTCAAGTACCCGAACGTCTTCTGGCATCAAAATAATATCAGAATTTTGGACAACTTCAATATTTACCTCTTTTCGTTTTTGAAAATTTTTGTCTTTGGAACTGACAGGCCTACCACACTTCTGATGTGAATTTGTTTCAGTGGCCATTTGTCCGACTGGGACATCAATTCGAATTGGAGTATTTTTAGCTGCTATATAGGATTTAGTTATCCTTTTCGTATCAGAAAATACGTCAGGTAATTCATTTGCTATTCTTTGCAAATGTATAATCTTTTGAACTTTTAGTTTACGTTGCCCTGATCGAGGATCTAAATGCATCAAGGATGATGCATTCCAATTAAGTTCTTTTCCAGAAAGCTTATTCTCTCCCCCTAATGTTGAAAATTTTAATTCATCAAAATAACAATCTGAAAATCAAGTTTTTAAATACATCTCCAGTTTGTATCTCAAGATACCCCACTACAGAGGGAATCATATCCAATATATAACCCCAATTTTTTTGGGGTCCCATTTTGGTGCGAGAAGGTGGTGCAATGGGAACATATATCGCACAACCTAATACTCTTAAATGGGAAATATTTGGCTGCTGGCCAAAAGCTATTTGCATAGGAGAGAACTTATGGTAACTTGTTGGCCTCAAACGAATACGTGCTGTGGCATGTAAAATAGTATGTCCCCAAGCCGAGGTTGGGAGATTTGTTCTCATAAGTAAAGGTCTAGCAATTAATTGAAAGTGTTTAATAAGTGATTCTACTAACCCATTTTGTGTGTGAACATGAGCTACTGGATGTTCAATGCTTATTTTATTAGCCATACAATAAGCATCAAAGGCTTGGGAAGTGAATTTACCAGCATTATCAAGACGAATTGCTTTGATTAGATTTTCTGAAAAATGTGCTTTTAATCGAATAATTTGAGGCATTTGCGAGAAGACAACATGCACACATGTGACCATCTCAAAGATGCGTCTATTAGGACCATAAAATATCTAAAAGATATACATGATGGATGAATAGGTATACATATATCGTCTTTAATCTTTTCTAGGAATTCAGAAGACTCAAATCCAATCTTTACTGGTGATTGTCTTAAAATTAGCTTTCCTTGAGAACATGCAGTACAACAAAATTTACTAGATTTAAAAATCTTCTAGTTCTTTAGTGAATGTCCATGGGAGTTTTCAATAATTCTCCACATCATAGTTGTTCTCGGATGACCCAATCGATCATGCCAAATTATAAATTCATTTGGGTTGGTAAACTTTGGGTTTACAATGGCATGTGATTCAATTGCACTAATTTTAGTATAATATAACCCAAATGAAAGTGAGGATAAATTTTCTAATATAACCTTTTTATTTGAATCATGAGTTGTGATATATAAGTACTCATGACTTCCTTCATTCATTGTTTCAATATGATATCCATTTCGACGAATATCTTTAAAACTCAACAAGTTCCTTAGAGATTTAGTAGACAATAATACATTATTTATTATGAATTTTGTTCCTCCGAAAAATAAAATTATAGCTCTTCGAAAAAAAATAGACAGACAACCAGAGAGTTGGAGACCCATCAAGAATGTTTATCCACAAGTATATCAGGGATAAATTTTTGGAATTTTTTATTTATTACCAATACACGTATTATTAAGTGTATTTAGATTTTTACATGACCATTATATATTCAGGTATACAAACAAAAAAATCATTAAGTACGCAATGTGAAGACCGATTTTTTTAAAATAAATAAAATGTTTTATTTACAAATATATAATTTAAAATGTTTTTATCGATTTATATTACATCACTTATTTCATTTACAGTATAAAAAAATAATAATGTTTATATCTCGTATAAACGAGATAAGACACATCACGAAGTCCACATATAGCGTTTACATATGTGTTAAGAGTTATGACACTTAGCTTACTGTAAATGAGATATAAGCATTCTTATTTCGTTTATCTTGTAAACGAGATAAGACTTAAATCTGCCTATATAACGAACTCGTTCACAGCGCCTCAAGTGTCACTTTTATTGCCTTGTTAACCTCATTTCTCCCTTTGTAAGACATTTTTCTAGATATTTTTGAGTTATAAAGCACGAAGATTTCATTGAGTTGTCGTGTCTGCGTGTTAGACACATTTTGAACACGACACTTATTGACACTTGTCTGACATGTGTGTCTGCTGGCTGTGTCTTAATAAAAAATAAAAAATTCTTCGCCGGACACACCTGTCCACACCTAAATACTATCACGTGTTAACGTGTCCAACCTTATTCTTAACATGTATTTTTAAGATAAATTTAGAAATAGTATATATTATTATTTATTAAAACAAAAATATTTTAAATACTTTATATAATTAAAATAAGATATTAAAAATAATTAAAAATTAATTTATATTTTAATATCAATAAAATATTAAAATATCATTATTATTTATCTAAAAAATACTTTATATTTTATGTATATGCGTGTCCCCGTGTCTTATAAAATTTTAAAATTCGTGTATCGGCATATCTCGTGTTGTGTCGTGTCACGTGTCTTTGTCAATGTCTGTGCATCATAATTTTTGAGATACTTGGACGTTATAGGGCACGTAGATGCATGAGAGATGACATCAACTGCCTGAATGTGACTTGGCACATCATAGGAACAATTGACTTTCAGGTTAGTGTTGTCGTTTTCCTCTTTTAAATAAATAAGCATATAACTACAGTTAGGGTACTTTGATAAATTTAGTATTGTTATACAGGAGTAGAATATATTATATTTTGGTATCCTAAAATAGGTTACTTGGCATGTTATTAGCATCAATTCCGTCGAGTAAACAATGAGAGATATGAATAACGTGAACAACGGGTTCCATTTCAGGCCCACTAACCTTTCAAAAATAAGGATTATATCTAATTAATTCAAAATTTATTTTTTAAAATTAAAATTAACTTTTCTTTTTAACCTATTATTAAGGTTATTCAAAAAAAATGTTGTTCCCGTATACTTTCTCTATTAGCATTTATTAGGTGGTGGAATGTATTCTTAGTAAATGTTAATTAATTAATTTAATTTAACTTATTAGTTAATTTAATTTATTTATTAAATTTTAATTATTTTTTTATTTCTTTAAATTGAATTTTATATTTTTTATTTTGATTTTGAATATGCTAGATAACTTGTTTACTGGATATTTGTTATAATTAGGGGTGTTCGCGGTGCGGTTTGGTTCGGTTTTTGAAGGAAAAGCCATCCGATCCGATCGTTTAATTAAGCTGCGGTTCGGTTTGGTTCGGTTTTTTTTCAAGGTCATCCGAACCAAACCAAACCAATTAAAATCGGTTTGGTTTGGTTCGGTTTGTTCGGTTTTTTTAATCAAATAAAAAAAATTCTACCATACTATTATGCAATGTCATAAGATTGAAATCAACAAGCCAAAATACACAATAGCTAACAAAGTATTGATCTAATGAAATATAACGACAATAGAATTCAAATACGACAATTAAAGAAGTTTAATAGCTCAACAGTCAACACAACTGAAAATAAAAATAAATTGTCATTAAACTGATAGCAATTAGCAAAGTTATGGTGTCTTCTCCAATAAAATAGCTAAAACTTCATAATGCAAACCAACCTGAAATAAAAAAAACAATTACATAATAAGAACAACAAGAACAACAAGAACAATAATAATAATAATAATAATAATAATAATAATAATAATAATAATAATAATAATAATAATAATAATAATAATATAAGGGGAACAATTCATACCATAAAACTTAACAGATGTACTTTAATCAGACTCAACACCAGAATCTTCTTCATTGGGATCACGAGTGGGTGCAACTTCTACAAAATATATAAAACAAGAAACAATCATAACAAATAATATATATTAATAAAAACTAGATTAAAATAACAACCCGCCTTTTCCCTCGGTCTCTACTAGCAAGCTTCCTTGTGTTTCGTTGAGGAGCTGGCACAGAAGGCAAAGCAGTCGGAGATCTGATGCTTATTGATTCATTCAGAATAGGAACTGGAGGCAATCCAGTGTCGCCCATATTCTCACTTGAACTGACGTCAAACTACATAAACAAGCAATAAAACAAACAATAAACAAATTAAACCAGCAATGAACAAATTAAACCAGCATGGCAGCAATAAACCAGCCCTAAACCAGCTATAAACCAAATAGAATTTGCACTTGATATTACATACGATCTTATAAAGTTGTATGTCACTTTCACTAGAGATTCATTTTGCTTATCTGCTTGTTGAACTGGTAAACTAACCCAACATTTTAATTAATACATATATATAATATACTTATATAGGAAGATAAATAAGTAAATAAAACGTACACACAGAAGGAAAATATATATAGTTAGCGGAATAGTGAAAATTAATTGATGTTTTTTTTTTGGTTTCAATGAAAATGAATTGATTAAGAGGGAATTGAAGGAACGTTATAAAGGGTTCATTGGAAAAATGGAAAGTCAAGAAAGTGTAGCTGAATTCAACAAAATTCAGAACCTTCTAAAATGTTCACATCCATGCCCACAAAACCTTCTGTTTAATTCATATACAATGCATGCTAGCTAACTGCATAATTAAATCATGGCTTCCACAACATTTAACCAAACATGGCCTATTGATGATGGTCTAAGATAATTTTTAATAATTTCAGAATACCAACAAATTGGCACTTGATAATGTGAACAATAAACAATAAACAAGCTATAAACCAAGTAGAATTGGCACTTGATAATGTGAACAAGCAATGAACAAGCAAGGCAGCAATAAACAAGCAAGGATTGGCACTTGATAATGTGAACAAGCAATGAACAAATTAAACCAGCCCTGAACCAGCTATAAACCAAACAGAATTGGCACTTGATAATGTGAACAAGCAATGAACAAATTAAACCAGCAAGGCAGCAATAAACACTAAACAGAATTTGCAAATTGAACTTGGCAATGAACAAATTGAACTTGGCAAATTAAACACTAAACAGAACAAAACTTGATAATCTCAAATTAAACTAGCAATGAACCAAACAAGCAATAAACCTTTATACCAACAAATTGAACTTGGCAATAAACAGCAATAAACCAAACAATAAACAAGCAAGGAACCAGAAACTGAAAGCCTCTATTTTAGAAGCCAAATTCAAAACTTTGATCCTACAAATAAATTGAAAAAAAAAACAACTCCAATCATTCACCTATATCTGAAGCAAAAGGCAAACTATTTACTATTTTCCCATTGTTTTGCCCGTTTCTGTATTCATGTGAACAAACTGAACATTGAACAAAGTCACAAACTGAACAAACTGAACATTGAACAATAACCATTAACCAGCAAGCACCAAGCAGCAATACCAACAACAAGGTAAGAATGCATCAGTAAAGTTTACCTGAATAGATGGCTCGGGTTCCATATGCACTTGAATCGGTGGCTGTGTGGGAGGCTTTCTGGGTGGAGGCGGCGAGGTCGGAGGTGGTGAGGTGACCCTACAGAACCCAGAAACGCTGCTGGGTGGAGGCTTTCTGGGTGGAAGCGGTGACGTCGGAGGTGGTGAGGTCGGAGGTCCTGTGGGTGGGTGGCTGGGTGACTGGGTATTCGTGTTCGCGGTGGGTGGGTGACTGCTGCCTTCGACTTTTCGAGTATCAAGGACAAGGAGTGAAGAAGGTGGGTGACTGCTGGCCGTTTGGGTGCGTGGGTGCGTGGGTGGTGGCTCCGATCTGGGGTTTGGGCGGCGGGGTTAGGTTTCCATGGGGGGAGGGGAGGGACTCGCGCAGCCTGTAAGTGTAACGCGTTTGGGGGGGTGGGGTTGGGGTAGTTTTGATTTTAGGGTTTTCTGAAGAACCGGTTCGGTTCGGTTCGGTTAGGGTTTTGGTGGCAAGAACCGAAAACCGAACCGAACTGTAGAAAAACCGCAAAACATCACTTTTTTCGGTTTTTTCGATTTTCGGTTAATTTGATTTTCGGTTTTTTGGTTCGGTCCATCGGTTTAGTTCAGTCCGAATCGGTTTTGAACACCCCTAGTTATAATGATGTTGGATAACTTTTTTAGATGTTCGATTTTTAAAGTTAATTATTCTAAAATGTGAAATAATTGTTTATCATTATTTTTATCTTTTTATTTTGAAATAAAAATCTTTACAATTGAAATAGATTTGTTATTAAAATATTTTATCTTTTAATAGAGACCTAACCTACTACTCCCTAAGCATGAGAGAGGCTGGATTTAGCGACACGGTGCAACTGAGGAACTTTATCTTTGACAACTCCCTAATTACTGCACTCATGGAGCATTGGTGTCCAAAGACCTACATTTTTCACCCGTCTTGAGGTGAGTGCACCATCACCCTACAGGACGTTGCATACAACCTTGGGCTATGCGCTCACGGAGAGCCAGTGGGTGGGTGGGTGCTTGCGTGATTTCCACACATGGTACCAACACCCGACTTGGGAGTGGATAGAGGAGCTCCTCAGTGCCAGGCCTCCTCATACTGGTGCACAAAAATGAAACTCGCACAACTGAATCGGCAAGTGCACCGAGTCGTCCAAGTAATATCTCAGGTGAGTGAGGGTCGATCCCACGAGAATTGTTGGATTGAACAAGCTGTGGTTATCTTGCAGATCTTAGTTAGGCAAATACAAAAGATAATGGTTGTTGTAGGTGCATAAAATAGAATAATAAAGAAAGCAGTTAAGAATTGACGTAAAAACAATGGTAATAAATCAGTTAAGGCCTTGGAGATGCTTGTTCTTCTGGATTAACACTTCTTACTGACTACTTTAACAATGAGTGATTCATTCAATGGCAAGGTTGTAAGTGATCAAGCCAAGGGTAGTGGTTATTAATCTCCTCTGATCCAAACCAAACGCCCAAACAGGTTAGTCAATCTAGACGAGGGTGAAGCTCACGCAATTCAATATCTGATGATCCTACTCAAAACGCCACCGACAAGGTCGGATCTTCCGGATAGAAGAATGAAGCTCAGTATTCTAGCCTTAACACCACATGGATCTCAATTACCCATGACTAACGAGATTTCATGTCACATATCCCAATTAGCCCAGATAACTTGTTGGAACCCATGATGTATTCTCAAGCAGTAGCTCAGTACTATTCGGGTCAGAACTCGTAAGGAACTCATGTAGAATAAGGGGTCATACTCTCGTTCCACCCCAGATTCATAAAGATGAAGAACGACAATACATCATAGAATGAAATCAAACATATATTAAAGTAGAAAAGTAAGGATATTAATCCATAGGAATGAGCAGAGCTCCTATCCTTAACCAAGGAGGTTTAGTTGCTCATACTTTACAAAGAAAATAGATAAGGAGATGTCTGTGCTTCTCCCCTCCTGGGAGGCATAATCCTCAAGAGGAAGGAAGTTTCTTATTTATAATAAAATACTAAACCTAAAAGATGTTAATTTAAATTTAAAAGTTACAAAAATATGACTAGATAAGCTAAGGAGTGCTAAAATCCACTTTGGGGCCCACTTGGAGTGCTTTGGGCTGAAGACTGGCGTTTAACTTGGATTATGGCGTTGAACTTCACTGATCCTGCTCCCTGGCTAGCGTTAAATGCCAGTTTGGGCAATCAACTTGGAAGGTTGGTCTTGTTTGGGCATTGAACACCAGAAAAGGGGTAAGTTGGGCATTCAACGCTCGTTTTAGGCAGTCGTCTCCAAAAAAAAGTATAGACCATTATATATTTCTGGAAAGCCCTGGAAGTTAGCTTTCCCGCCGTTGAGAGCGCGTTAATTGAACTTCTGTAGCTCCAGAAATGCTCATTTGAATGCACGGAGGTCAGAATCTGACAGCATCTGCTATCCTTTCTTTGCCTCTGAATTAGACTTTGCCAAAACTTGCCAATTTTACCCAAAAATCACCTAAAATCATAAGAAAAATACAAAAACTTAAAGTAGCATCCAAAATGTGATTTTTGCACTAAAACATACTAAAACATAATAAAACTTAATAAAATATAACTAAAAACACACTAAAAATACTGGTAAAAAGGGTATAAGAAATCCCGTCATTATCCATCAAGCTGACGTGGCTAAGGGACCGAGTACAACATATGCTAGCTACTACAGATGCAGCCACCCTCCAATAGTACACAAGGTGTTACATCGCGTTGCTAATAAGGGGTTATCTGATGATAGACGAATCAAACAATCAGGTCCATATCAGGTGGTTGCCCTTATTAGAGGACTTTGAGAGGTGCCGCAGTCTGTCTTGGGGATCCGCTATGCTTTCCTGGACGTACCACTCCTTATGCTCTGCAACACATCGATCTACCACCGACATTACTGGATGCACTTCTCTACTGATCTTGTGGATCAACCATAGATTTTCTCAGTGGTGTCTACCCGAAAAAAATATTCTGACGTTTTTGCTGGCCGTGAGGTAACTATTTTCATGTATGGTTATTATACTTTCTATGTATGTAATTCAAAAGTTTGTTGCATAAATTGAGAGATTGTTATTATTGCATATGTCCACATGTGGATAGACATGCCCAGTAGAGTAAGGACTAGTTTGACCAGCGAGTCCTCCGATAGCGTCTTTCGTTGGACTAGTTACAATTGAATGAGGTACGTGAAAGTGTTTTAGTTAGTTGTCTCTAAACGATTAGTTCTCCTATGTAATGAACTAAACCTGATAATTATATTACATTTTATGTTTTAGTTCCTATGGACGCCATATGACGACCCAGCCTTGCAGGCCATTAGTCCATATTGGTTGAGAGAGGAGACAAAGTAGGGGACATGGATGAGTGTTATTCTCATTGTCTACTTCAACATTGTTGAGTTTCACCATGTTGACTGGGTGAAACGCCAGCTCGGTGGTGAGCATCCGGTGCCTAGAGATTCGGTCAATGTCGGTCGATTTTCGACCACCACAGGACGGGGGAAGGACGTGTGGTAGCCCACTCGTCATTAGTAGTGGTACGATTGGTGGAAGGCTTGATTTGAGGAAGGCCATAGGATCTCTATTCAACCATTCACTGACTATCGGCCTACGCAGAAGTATTGGGACTGGTTCTAGCATGCTTGCCGCATTAAACATCTGCCTGACTAGGATGTGCTTAATGATCCCAGTCTTTTTACTCTCCCGGTGATGTGTAGCTTAATGCGAGTTAGCCTAAGGACATGCTTGACCTTTCCCGGGATGTCCCTGATCGTTATAGGCATGCTTGGGAGGTTCAGCGCACACTCGGAGACCAACTAGGAGAGAAAGGGGTGCTAAGGACTACGGAGGAGCTGCGGGATACCGGAGGGAGTAGGTCAGGCCTTGCAGGGAATGTCTAAATGTCGAGTCTGAGGAGGAGGCAGAGTAGATTCGACAGGAGGAGCATGGTTACATACCATCCGGCGAGGAGGACTCACCACCACCACTACCACCGGGGTCACAAACACAGCGAGTTTGGGATGATCCTTTTGCGCCCCACCTGATTGGGTAGATCTTGGTGCATCGAGCAGTTGTCATGAGGCCTCCATGGTCGAGGAGATCCAGTTTGATGAGGCATTTCATATTCATACCACTGACTAGCATACCATGCAGCGTATTGCGAAGCAGTTCTGCACGGGCAGAGAGCAGATTCTCGGACAGGGTCTTCATCATTCATCTTCCCACGCATCTATCTTAGTGTAGGTTCCTTACTTGTCACTGGGGTCTAGTACCTCATACAATACAGATGTCTATCCCGATACTCAGTATGTGACACCCCATTCGTCAATTATGGGTAGTTGATGACTGCATCCCAGTCAATGCTTCCACAATCACTTTATCCACCTATAGAGCCTCATTACCAAATACAGCCATATCCGTGTATGCAATACTATGACACTCATGTATTCCTACATCCTCCACCCCTTCACCGCCTACACCACTACACTCACAGGATCCCCCACCGCACGCACATCCTCTTCCAACTCCACGACATGCCAGACCCTCTCAGCAGACACAACCTCCATTTTGTGGCACTAGACATTGCTTGCATTTTCGGCATGACCAGCACCGATGATCTACTTTACTTGCCTTTTGAATAATTCAGATTGTGTTATGTACTTCATTTATTTTGTGTATTATGTAGTATTCAGATTGTATTATGTACTTTATCCGATATTTAGTTTGTGTATCAACATTTTAAATAGCTTATTGGAATTTAAATTTTATATACCGTTGTCTATTAGTTTAGTAACTACTTTCAAGTTTACATGAATAAAATAAGTTGAATACTAATTTATATTTTGCATTCAATTGCTAATAAACAAAATAAACAAAATAAAAAAGATAATGACACCGTATAAATACAGGACACAACTAGTGCAAAGAATATACTTCAACGGTCACAACACTGCTAGGTATGCTCTGTGGGTTGATTGGGATAATCTCTCCGAGTATGCCCGGTTTGCTTGCATAATCCACACTGTTTCTCTTGGCGCTTAGCCTTATCCATCTCATTACAAAATCTCGTGAAAATTGGTCTTCTGGTTACTTTCCTACGCATGGCGGGATTAGGACGCAACCATGTCTTATACCACTCTGGGCATAGCTTCTTATCTGGTATCAGGGAAAAACTCTTGAACATAGCATCTTGCGTGTACACCGGATGAACATATGTCTTGCACTAGACACTTGTGACGGCACAAATAGCAAGTGCATGACGACATGAAAAATGAAGTGATTGGAAAAGACCACAGTCATACGTGTTTGCACTCAACTGAACACGAAATGAACCTTGAGACCAACCCTCAAAAGGCTCTAACTCCTCCACCATAAACACTATGGCCCTTCTGTCGCAATGCGTAACACGTATATTGGAGATTCACTCCCTGTTCTTCTCAACAGCAGCTATCAGCTACTGAGAAAATTGATTATCTCCTGCCAGTTGTGCCTGTGCCTCTCTGTCTTTCCTGACGAACAATTATTGGAACCTCTTGTAAGTGCATATAACGATGGCTGAAATCAATAAATAATGCGTACCATTCAGAACTTCATTCATGCACTCGGAAAGGTTTGTTGTCATGTACCTAAACTTGCAATCACTATCACAATGTTGAAACCAAATTTTCTTGTTGAATCTACCGGCCCAGTCTGCCATCTCACGCGATAAACCTCTCAAAGCATCCATGTACCACTCGTACCTAGAGATGGCAACGGGTCCCCAATGTCCCCGTCCCTCGCCCCCAATATCTATCCTTGTCCCCGCCCCGTCACCTTGACGGGTAACAGGGACCCCGTATCTGCCGGTGACCTGGGTATCCGCGAATTTTTCTAAAAATTAATAAAAATTGAAAAAAATAGAAAACATTTAAGATAATCCTCAATTGTCATTACAAGCATAATATTCATAGTCTTTAAAGACTTAAATAGCAATAACAACAAACATAAACATCCAAACATATCTATAAACATGCAAATATTACATAAACAACCAACCATATCCAGAAATAACCAAACAAAGTTCATCACATTGTAAAAACAATTCTCAAATCTCAATCCTCCTTTCATCTCGTAATGGTAGAGATGGTAGATTCTGACTTACTTGAATCCTACATTGAAAAGAAAACAAGTTAAAGTTAAAATCATATAATAACTCAATAAGTCAATAACATAAAAACAGTGTGTTATATATAATTTAATAGTTTACTTATATCAACATCTCCTTCAATATTATGAATTGTGCAGCACTCAAATCCTATGTTAGTTGTGGTACCAAGTTCATGCCAAGTTTACTTATTTCAAGGACATTCATTGTCTTCGATCTCTCATCATTGTAGAGCTTCAAAATGTCACTCTTTAAAATGTTGCGAGTAATCACCTTAAAGAGAGGTTGCAAAGCATTGCAAAATCGTTGAAAGCCAATGTGGTCCACAATAGATAGTGGATACTCGTGAAGACAAACCATAATAGATAACTCTTTCCTTGCATTTTCTTGGTCAAATGTATATGCACCAACCACAATTGTTTTCCCACTAGTTATTGGAGTTGTCTTCATCATACATTGTCTTATATCTCTAGTTGTGGGAAGCTTGCACATTTTGAAGTGATCACGCAAGTGCGAAGTTCCTTGTTTTGGGTCACCAAGTAGCTTCGATTTGCAATAATTGCATTCAACCTTCAATTTTCCCTTGATTTCGACAATCTTGAAGTGATTCCACACTTCAGAGGTCAACTTCCTCTTTCGAACATCACTTGTAGAGTTTGTTGTTCCTTCATTGGTAGTTGTCGTATCAGTTGGAGGTTCTTGAAGTTGAGATTGAGGAGCTTCTTGAGTAGTTTGAACATTAGTGGCTATAGGTTCTTCCGATGGAATACTTTTCTCAAGAGTATTACTCAATGCATTAGAAGAAGACATTTTCTAAAATCACATAAACATATAAATTTGAGAATCAGAATAAAAAATATAAATCATAACAAATCCTTCCGCATCAAAGTAAATAATAAAAATTTAAGAATCATATAAATCAGAATCAACAATTTAACATCAGAAAATCAAAATCAAAGTAAAATAATAAACATTTCAGAATAAGAAAAACCAGACTCAATAACTCAGCTTTAAAAGTATAAATTATACTTAACTTAACTCACAGAAATAACCATAAGAATCAGAATCAACAATTTAACATCAGAAATCAAAATCAAAGTAAAATTCTAAACATCTTAGAATCATAGAAACTAGAGTCAATAACTCAGCTTTAAAAATATAAATTATACTTAACCTAACTCATAGAAATAATCATAGGAATCAGAAAATCAAAATCAAAGTAAAATTATAAACATTTCAGAATCATAGAACCAGACTCAATAACTCAGCATTACAAATCCTTCAAAATCAAAGTATGTAATAAAAAATTTCAAAATCATAGGAATCAGAATCAACAATTTAACACATCAGAATCATAGGAATCAGAATTAGAAACTAAACAAATCCTTCAAAATCAAAGCAAACAATGAAAATTTAAGAGTTCTGTCACTTACCCGACAAAGAAGAGGCGACGACCAACGACCACGAGAAGACGCGAAGAGGCGTTCAGATGACGTGGATGACGACGAGAGGACGCGACCAGAACCAGATGACGCCGACGAACACGCCTCAGCGGGAAGAAGCAACGATGGTAAAGACGACGGGCTCCCTGCTGCGGTATGCCGGTGTGCGTGACGTGACACCGATAGGACTGAGATCCACAGTGCGTGAGAGACTGAGAGGTGGCGGTGACGAAGATAGACTGAGGGGATGGGTGATTGGGAGGTATCGGTGACGGATTGAGCTAGTGGGAGCCTGGGAGGTGGTCGTCCATGTGTGGTTCAGAGGATCAGGTTTGAGGCTTCAGAGGATCGGGTTTGAGGCTTCAGAGTTCAGGTCTGATGAGGGATTTAGGGTTTGTGAATTGAAGGAAAAACGATTAGGATTACGTAGTCTCAAACTCAACAATTGCAAATGCCACAAGAAGGATATTACTATTACCGTCTTATGTCACTCCAATTAGCAACACACAACCATATTTGCCATATAAATGGGTGCCATCGACAGAGACAAAGGGCTTGCAATGCTTGAAAGCCTCCACACAGGCATGAAAAGCCCAGAATACCTTATCAAATTGGCTGCAATCATGTAACACCAAGTGCCCATCATAGTACGGTATGGACCTGAAATTACATATTGTTCCGGGACAACAAATCCGTAATACTTGCAGCAACTTTGGCACCTTATTATATGACTCCTTTCAATCACCGTATATTTGCACAATTTTCTTTTTCTTTACCATCCAGACCTTTCTGTATGAGGGTTTGGAGTGATAGTTTTGCCTATAGAACATGGATAGTGACTGATAGGTTGGACTGTATGAATGCTAGGATGATACTACAAATGAGGTTGTTGTCCAACTGTCGATGGTCTTGGGACATGGTAGGGGCTAAACAGGTGTGTGCACCTCTAAATTTACGCACCTTCCTAATGAAATAAAATATATATGGTGGGCATTTATAACCAAAATAATAATGATAAATAAGAATATACACCACAATTAAACTTGATCTCACCAATATCCGAGATTTTGTCGGAGAGCAACACAAAGACTCCAAGGACATTCTGCTGCAAATTGAGTGCAATGCACATGGTACTTTAATCGATCCGACTCCATGACTCGATACTCAGTACTTCTCCAAATGCTATAATTCTTCACACCCTGCATTACTGTCTCTCTACTTTTGAATCTGTGACCAATGCAAAACTCCACACCACTGTCTGTGTTATAATCTTCCCCACCCATATTGAAAAATAGAGTTTTCTCGTACATCACATCCAAATCCAATGTATGATACTGACTGGGTACAACTGATAAGGCCGGAATTGGTTGCGGGACAGGCAGAAGATACCGAATTGAAGTATTGACCGAAGTCTCTCGTACAAACTCCTTCTCATGATCATCCTCAGAAGAACCCCCTATCGTTGCTATTAGCAACATACTCTTCATCGGACTCCTCACCATCCACATCCAATTCTACCGTTGGACTAGCACAGTCCAACGGTGATAGTGCAAGGGGTGGGTTATTCTGGACATCACCAACATCACCAACTTCCGCAAAAGTTTCATTACTTGTTCCTCCATGATTCTCCCGTGGATATCAAACATGAGGTGCACATCGTCATCGCCATGGAGTCAAAATAGACGAAACCGAAAAACTCCATTTTTCATTGGTGTTAGCAACCTATACCCAACTCTTCCAACCTCTTTTGTGCTGGTAGCACTGATGTTCGTCAATATTAGATTCTTTAGCTCAGACAAAGAATTTACTCTCCGAATATTCAATAGAATAGAACTATCACACTCAAATATCACTCCAATGCAAAGTTATAAAAATCAAATCGGACCGACCAATTCAACCAAAAAACTAAACCTCTATCCGGTTCGATTTGATGTTATGACCGTTTAAGGTAACAAACCAATCAAAACCCTCTTGAACTGATCAAAATAAGTGCAAATCATAGCTAAACCGATCAAACTCGTTTT
The DNA here is from genome assembly GCF_003086295.3 of Arachis hypogaea. Lineage (NCBI taxonomy): Eukaryota > Viridiplantae > Streptophyta > Magnoliopsida > Fabales > Fabaceae > Arachis > Arachis hypogaea. The sequence goes on along the minus strand of NC_092036.1, from coordinate 107,157,932 downwards.
GGTCCGGTCAACTGCAGCTAGTTTGCAAAAATGCTAAAAGCAAGATTCAAACTTAGAAACTCAACACTGCTTGCACATAATTCCACCAATAGGCCAACTATCTTCCTACTACATAATGTGTTTATAATTATATATAATCAATATCTAGTGCAACTTACATTACAATATAATTCTATATAAATTCTATATCTTCTTACTTTTAATATGTTGATATATTTGTTCATATAATATAATATATATAAACTTATATTATATTATATATAATTTTTAAATCAAATTTAATTTATATCAAATATTAATTTTATATTTCAATAATAATATTGTATTTTTAATTTTTATTATTAATATTTTTGTTTTATTATAATTTTAAATATATATTTACATATTAAAATGTTAGTAAATATATGTATTTTAAATTTTAATTTTATGTTTTTTGTTATTTTATATTTTTTATTTACGTACGACCAGTTTTATCGGTTCAACTAGTAATTTTTCAGTTGAACCAATAAATCAGTGAACCAGTAATTTGACCGGTTTAATCATCGGTTCAGTTTTGACAACTATGCCCTACTGTCACTATTTTTCATATGACAATTGAAATACACACTTACAATCACATATCCACTGTCACTAGATATTTTTGCTTAATCTTTAGAAGAAAAATGAAGAAGAAGAAGTGAAATGTTTATAGAGAATACAAATTGTTGCAGATCCTTTTATAAGTACAAATAAATATAGATGAATATAAGTACAATATAACTATTTTTGTACTTAAAATTTAGATGAATATAATTAACATTAATGATTTAATTTAACCTAATACAAATAAATATACTCCTATTTTTGTACTCTTATGGTTAATTAGGAATACTATCTAATTAATTTTTAATTTATTTTTAAAAAATATAAGTACAATAATACGAATATATTTGTATTGAATTGAGTTAAATCGTTAATTTAAATTATAGACATCTAAATTTTAAATTAAAAATTTTGTAATTTTAAATTATTTGAATAAAATTAGATGAAATAAAAACATAAAAATCAAATCAACACAACATTATCCAAAATATTGTATCGATGTATCAAATTCTAAATTAGTTTTGCACAAATCTTAGATGCATTTAAAATTTTAAATGGTTGATTTTTTAATTTAAAAACTTTCGTTAATTTTTTAATTTACAAATTTTATGTTGTTAATTTTTAAAAAAAATATGAATATAATAATACAAATATATTTATTTGTATTGGATTTTTTTTGGTGAAAGGGTAACAAATAAAAAAAAAACACGAGAAAGACTAAGCTAAATCACTATGCAGAATTTGCATTAGGTTCCCTGGTGGTTGAAGCCAAGACTAATCGTCAATGTTTCCAACAGCACCTTGTTTTTGCCAAAGTGTCCGCAATCCTATTAGCTTCTCTAGGAGCCAGAGAAAACCAAATAGAAATACCACTTCGTATATTTATGTCAAACACGTTTTGCAAGAAGACGAGACTCACTATGAGACAGAGGAAGATTCCACTGATTGACAAGCGTATATGCCTCCATGATCTAACGCCAATAAGAGACCACATCATATCGCTCACACTTCAGATCGAACTATCGAAGCACATTCACATCCGAGACCTTCCCAGCGCTGCTAACTCCCCAACGACCTTCGTCATCCCACATCACACAACCAGAATCAAAGAAGACACTCCCATCACAATTCACCTTATAGAAACCATGTTCTGGCCGAACCCACTGATAAGTAACCAGCGCCCCGGAGTGGTGGAGTGTAGAGCTGGAAGTGAGCTGAGCCGAGCTGGACCAAGTTCAAACTCGCCTCACTAAAATTGAGCTTGACTCACGGCTCGACTCATTAACAATCGAATCTATTTCTTAAGCTCAAACTCAGCTCACCGAAAATTCACGAGCTAGTTCGAGCTCACGAACTGGCTCAAATAATAAGAACATAATCTATAATTCTATATCAATAAATTATAACTTATATATTTTAAAAAATATTTAAAAAGATCAATTTTATATATTATTTATCTATCAATAAGTTATAAATTTTTTATTTATGTCCTACATCAAAATTAGGGCAATTTACGTATTTAAATAAAATGTATGAATCCTTTACCCAAATGTGCAAAACAGATAGTTTTTACGTACTTGTGCAAATTTCGTTATTATGTAAACCGTGGGAGCCAACCACGGTTTCTCATTTGTACATAAACCGTGGCTGGTAGAGACGGTTTATGTGTTGAATGAAAATGAGCATAAACCGTGAGAGCCTACACGGTTTACGATTGCATGTAAATCTTCATAAAACCTTGCTACCAGCATCGGTTTATGAAGGAGTGGGAATTGACATAAACCCTTGTAGCTTACAACGGTTTATGAGGAGTAAACATCTATATATATGTGGGTGAGATTCAAGCTGCATGAGAGCCATCATTATCATAATGGCAAGTGAGGAGGAGAGTGTTCTTATCCTATTGCTAAATTTTAATTTTCTACTTTAAATAAAAAAATTAAATAATATAGTAACATGCATAAAGAATAAAGTTGGTAAAAAGTAAATAAAGATAGAATATTGATGACTAAAAATCCATTGGTGAAACGTAGAAGCTCAAAATTGTAGCTTCTTGTAAACGTGATTTTGAAAACAAAATCACTTTTACGTTCATAAATCAAAAGTTTGTCAAACAAAAAATTGAAGCTTTCAAAAATAGTAAACGTGCTTCTTATCTTGTAACGCTTTTGCCAAACATACCTAGTTGTACATATTCTGGGTACAACCATGTTTTTTTTTAAACTGTCATATTCAGGGTACACAGTCTATTTCGAGTGTAACTGTATTTTTTTTAAACGGTCATATCCGGGATACACAGTCTCTGGTTTGTGTACTTAATGGTTTTTTTTTGTCTCTGTACCGGGATGTGTATAGGTAGTTAAAATCTAAATTTATCTACACATTACAATTTTCAATAAATATTATATTTTATTAATTTAAATAAAAAAAGCCTGTGTTTTTTCAAAGTGGCACTTAGGAAAATAATGTAACTAGCATACTTTAATTATTCCGAAACTATGTCTTTTTTTTTAATGTTCAATATATGAATATAATAAACAGTTTCCTATATCAGTTTCTATTTGCATTATGAAAAATACATTAGCTTTATAAACTTGATATGACAAAAGTTAAAGATGCAAAATAGAAAACTTTGTAAACTACAGAAGCTAGTACACTTGAAGTTAATTGTTCATAACATAGAGTATAAGATCTGAGTTATATATATATAAGTATTCAGAATCGAGCATATACTTAAAACATATATACCACCTAGGTCACTAAGGGGATGTTTGCAAGTTAGAATTTTCCAGGGGAAAAGAGGGGGAGAAGGGCTTTTATTGTTAAGTGAAGTGCCCTTTTTATTGTTCAAAGCATTCCAATTTCCCTCCAAAACTCCAACTTGCACACATAACCCCCAAGGCGAATATTCATGCAGAATCATACCTTGATTCATTGCTTTAACGTGGCAATGTTCATCCAAGAGCCACTTGGACCATATGCTATTGGATCATAGCTGAACAGGGATGCACTGAACAGAAACCAATGACAAGCCACCATGTGTAAGCTTATAGCCACAAAAAGAAAAACATGTTCATGTTACTCTAGGAGTAGTACAAGTTTGGAAATAGCTTTCATTAAAGTAACCATGGCAGGTACCAGATGAAATCAGGTGGCAATCAATTTGATCAATTGATATCACATAATAATAAGATGAGGAAATTGCAAATAATAATTTGAAAGAAACTGAAAACTTGCCAAGTTTATGACTTAGGAGTAGCTAAAACCTCTTCAGCTTTCAATTTCTACTGCAGTTGCTACAAGTACCTTTAGTTTTAAGGTTTCTCCAGAAAAACTGCTACTTTAATTCTGCAGACAACTTGACTATGTTACTTTCAGTTGATATATGTGACTACTGGTAATATCCACTAATTATTTCTCTTGCAGGGTTTTCCTACTCCAGAACTAAATTACCACCCCAAGGTTGTTCACTGATAAGACATAACCTTTCAACCATTAACTAGGACTCAGCATGTAACAAGTTGTGTGTGTATGTGCGAAGGACACAGCAGTGATCATTTAATTTGCAACACATGATAGCGAGACATGCATCAACATGTAACAGATATCATAATTGGATATGCAGAAATTAAAGTTTAAGGAAACCAATGAAATATTCGCATATCACGTGAATCCATTATAGCCGCAGGACTCTCAGCATGAACCTTTCTGCAAATACAGATATATGAGGCTCACAGGTGACCTGAAATGGAAGAGTGCAAAACTCCACAAGTCTATGGAAGTGTTGTCTCATCCACATTAGAAAAGCCAGCCCTGTCCAGAGCTGCAGAGCAAGAGAAAGGTGGCAAGCAACAATATCATCTGGAGAATCTGGAAGCATCATGTATATGCCTCCTACTCAGCCCTGGAAAATGCAGGGGAAGCATTACTAATATCTCAAATGATATTGTTTCTACTTCCAACATATGGAGTTAAAAGAGACAAATAAGTATTGCACATGTCTCATTATGTTCTTTAAGACTTTAGAAAGCCTAATTGAGGAGGTCCAAAATTCATGCAAAACAATCTATCAAACTCACTTTGTATGAAAAAGAAAACATACAATAATATGTCCCATAAAGCATACCATTCATTGAGATTGCTAAATAAAAATCTTTAAAGATAATACTTAATTTAAAATTCAGAATGGTGTAATGGTTGCAGAACAAAAATTAAGATTGTAAGTGAAAAAATTGACAAGAATTACTTATTCATGAAGTTTAGCATATACATTCACATTAAACTACACCCCTAAGTAATAAAACATAAATGTAGGACATACTTCATCTTGCTTGTTACAGTTGAATGAGGCTAAAGAACAAACTGTCATGAAACTCACTGAAAAAGAAGTATAAAGTTGGATTAGAAAGTTTGTGTCATCTGAAAGGAAGACTGTTTTCAGAAGAAATCAAATTTTTTAGTTCCACTAAATGTTCATCATTTGATATGTGGAGCGAAAGACGGAGGTTTGTCATCAATGCTTCTTGTTCCCAACTTAAGGGTCCCGATGCATGTAACGCCTCTATTGTACAACGATACGCATCCAATTCTAACCTATGGATTTCTGCTGCCAATTCTTCTTGTGTAGGAGGTGAACAATTTCCTTCGTCATATTCCCTCTGGCAAACAGATTCAGCATCACTAAATGGACTATCCACATCTTCAAAAGGGCCTGAAGGTACACGAAATTGCAATTTATAGGAATTCCTGCTAGTGATACTACAACTACCAACAGAGCATGTAATGCTATCAGCATCATTTGATTCAGTGTTTTCTCCAAATGAACAACCAACAGCTCCAGTTAGTTTCCTCCGCTCAATGTCCATACCATACATCCCAATTTTTTTGTTTACAAAAGCAGGTAAACATTCTTCAATGATCACATCTCTTGGAATGCCAACACCATGTACCTTTTTGAGAGGTGTGGATGGATTTCTAACCCTTACTCTGTGACATCTGTCTTCATTCTCAATTGCTCTAAACTTCGGGGGAGGCTCAGCGTATGCCTCAACTTGTGAATGGCTCCTCCGTTTCAATGTTTTGAAAGAAACAAGACGGGAGTCGAAAAAGCCTATATCTTTCTTTTCAGAGTGATAATCATTTGAAGCTGACAATTTTGTCTTTGTATTTGTCTTCTGAATTTGGGAACTAGAAATTAAACTCTGTCTTGGAATGAGTGTATTATCACGTTTTCCTTTCCTGCAGCTGGCAGAACCCTGTAGAGAAAGAAGGAAAGATAATTATTTAACCATAAAACAAGATAGAGAATTCAGAAACAATGTTAGAAAGTAAAACTCAACAGTAACTAACACGAAAAGAAAAGAGGGGAACCAAGAAACTGGCAACCTTGAAATAACAAGTTAAACAATCTAACGAAATAGCCAGTTCTCTAAAATTGGATTAGTTACTTTCTATCAAACAGAATATACTGAATAAATGCAACTTCAAAAGCCCATCAAAGTCAAAAACCAACCACATATATACAACATATGATGCTTGGCAATTGCTAAAGAAGGACAACCGAAACAAGAGATCCATAAGTGAAAATACATGTACCTTTCCAACCAAAATCCACTTGTCATCTTGCCAAGATTGTCTCACCCGGATTTCAAACTTGTTCGCTAGAAATTCCATAGAAGATCCAAGAAGCCTGACCGAAACATACTTGTTCCCCCAATCCTTCAAAACTGTAGCCATCTTCCAGGAATAGTTCCGGAAGACCTCAACAACATCACCTGGATTCCAATTCTCTGCTAGTTCAAGCTCAGGCGGACATGGCCTTATCGCCTTCCTAGATACCCGCTCCACAATCGCGTCACTAGCAGCACCGTGATATCCATTGTACCTAACAGTGTAACTGTGGCCATTCCCACATATGATCTCAGCACAGAGCCAGGAGCCAGAAGGCACCTCAGCTTTGCTCAACACTTCCACCTTAGTTCCTTTCTTGAATCTCATAATTGCTACTATATTGCTGAAAAATTCAAACCTGAACACCTGTTGAGAAGCAAGGAAACATCTGTAAACTTTTTTGCATATTCTCAGCTATTTAGGAAAAAAAATAATGAGAAGAATAATAAAAGAAACACATTGTCAACATGTAGAAGCCATATAATGATAATGATCTTAGCAATAATAAATGTATCTAATAAGCTTACCGAAGAGAAACCAGATTTTACAGGTAACAAAAATTACAAAACATTACTTTGAAACTCTTGAATTGAATTAATTTAGATCTTGACTTGTAAGACCAGGAAAAAACAAAAATTAGAGGCAATCATAAAGCATAATATTCTTTTACACAAAAATAAGTTAAATATCCCAACTTCTAGCAAGTTAATAATGTTCAAAGTATAAAACGAATACATAACAGCAAAATTTCAAAATAAAAACGCCGATACACACACATACCAATCAGTGACGACAAAGTGCTATTGATCATAACAATAACGAACGCAATTAAACAAATTCATCACTTTTCTTCAAATGCTGAACACGATCGACTGTGCTTCACGGCACTGATTCGCTGAGTTTCAAGGTTCTTTCTTTTGTTTTAGTTTTTTTTTAATATTTTCTATTTTTTTTTTATAAAAAAATTTTGTTTGCTTTTTTGTATGGATTATATTCATTATGTGAAATGAATAGTACAAGGAGAAAAATAGAATAATAAAAAATCAAGCTCATTATTACTAAATCAGGTAATAATAGAAACAGAGAGAAGAATTCTGACTCTGTTTCTTCCCAAATTTCTCAGAATCCGAGCCAAAAAGACAAAAAGAAGCAACACCAACAGAAACATTGAAATTAGAAGCTCATTGACAAAATTACAGAAAATAAATAAACAAACATTAAAAAATGAAAATAAAAAAGAATAATGGAAAGTGAATTAGTATAGATTATGAGATTGAAAGGGAGGGAGCTGGAAAATCGTGAGAAGGAGGAGAAGAAGAAGAAGAAGAAAATTCACTGACCTCGTTGTTGTTGTTGTTCCGATTCAGAAGACGATCTTTCCGTCTCTCTGATTTTTCACTCTCTTCCTTCTCTTTGTTGTTGTGATTGCGGTTGTTGTAGCAATTTTTATTTTTCCCCTTTTGTTTTTATTTGAGTAATTATTTATTATTATATCATATATATCACATATAATCATATTCCTTGTGTGTGTTGTCTCTTGCTAATTTTGTTTAAATTGAAATTTGAAATTAAATTAAATTAAAAAAAGAAGAAGCATAATTTACAAAGGTGAATTATCTTTGCGGAGCTGCCAACTGCCCAAGAATAGCTTGTTGAGGTGGGAAATAACAAATAACTGTTGCATCCTTCTTATATTATTAATTTGTAAACATTCCTTGTTCCTTCTGTCTCTTCTTTTTCTTGCTTCTGTATTGCTTCAAAAATGGACATATGCATAAACTTGCTTAATCTAAAGAAAAAAAAATTAGAATAAGGAGCCATTCACATAAAAATACTTATTTTTAATAATTAAAATTTAATCTATATAATCGATCAAATTGTATTATTTTTGTCAAAATTAGATTAAATAAATCAATTTAATAAAAAATTGATAAATTAAATTTTGAACCAATCTAAATTAATAATTTTTTATATAAAAATAATTACAATACTCTTGTTATAGAAAATGACTTTTTATATATATATATATATATATATATATATATATATATATATATATATATATATATTTTAAAAAACTCTAAATCATATCCTTTCTCTTTTCTTTATATCGTCATGGTATTAGAATTTAAGATTTTTAAAATTAATATATATAATAAGAGTATTTAAGTCATTTTTTATAATAAGAATATTATAGTTATTTTTTATAAAAAATATTAATTTAGATCAGTTCAAGATTTAGTTTACCAAATTTTTGGTCAAACCAATTTATTTAGTCTAATTTTGACAAAAATAACACAATTTGATTGATTATATAAGTTAAATTTTAATTATTAAAAAATATCTTTAAAAAAAAAGACGTTTTAAGCATCTTTACGTGAGTGACTCTCTTAAAATAATTACCAAATAAGTCTCTAAAATTTGTAAAGGTTTAATTATTTTGTTATTCTCTATAATTTTATTAAATTTATCATTATATCTTTATATTTTTTTCAAATGAATTTTTACGGTTTTTTATTTTAATAAATAAAATAAATATAATATTTACCAAAATAAATAATTTTTAGAAAATTTACCGATTTAAATTTTCAACGAGATGACAATGCGTTTATCTCGTTTACACTGTAAACGAGATATGACATGTCAACGTGACACGTATATATCTCGTTTAGACTGTAAACGAGATATGGGTTGTACGCGCCTATATATAGAAATCGTTTACAGCTGACTTCCGGGCCCCAATTTCACTTTGTCAACATCTTTCTCCCCCTCTTTTAACCCTTTATGACTATACCTTTGACTCAAGCGGTGATGGCGCACCAAGTGAAAAATGATAGGGATATAAACAGGCTGAACGAGACGACATATTACGCCGGAGCGGCTGACTTCAATGTTAGTTTTGTTATGGTTGTTAAATTTAATGATGTTGCCATTGTTAGGGTAGTCATGAAGATTTGGGCCGTTGGTATATGAGTTAGGAGTTAGGTCTGTATGCTTTATTTAAAACTCTATCCGCTTGTGCTACATTGGTATGACATAAATATTATTAGTTTGGAATGCTGTTATTGCTGTGGTACGTTGTTAGTATTTGTAAATTTAATGCCATTATAATAGTAGGACACTGTATACGTTAATAAAATTTGATTTTATTGATGTGGTATGTTGTTGTATTATATTGTTTAATTTGTAATAAAAGTAATAATAAAAATAATTATTCTTGAAACTTTTGAGAGATAAATATTATCAAAAGTAAAATTAATTCTTTAAAATGTTAAAAAATAATTTATAAGTTATAATTAATTTTATATAATTTAAATATTATTTTTGTTTGTCATTATTCAGAGCCCTCGCCTCCTGTTGTCCCGGCGAGTGAGCCATACTTTATCTCCACCGAACGCCATCGTCCCATATCTGGCTGAGGCCGGATTCGGCGACACCGTGCCTCTTAGGGATTTTACTTTTGACAATTCCCTGATTTCGGCACTGGTGGAGCGATGGCGTGCAGAGACGCACACGTTTCATCTCCCGTGGGGTGAGGTCACTATCACCCTGCAGGACGTGGCGTACCACCTAGGCCTACGCGCACACAGTAACCCCGTTGGGGGTGCCTCCGTGACTTTGGCAGGTGGTACCATACAGAGACGTGGGCGTTGGTGGAGCAGCTCCTCGGCGCCAGGCCTCCCGTGGCAGCACAGCAGGCGGCGCAGAGAAAAGAGTCGTTCACGCTGAAGCTTGTGTGGCTACGGGATCATGTCCGCCAGATGTCCCAGACAAACGATCCCGAGACCCTCCGATAGTACGCCAGGTGTTATATCATGTTACTGATCAAAGGGTATCTGATGACCGACAAGTCCAACATGCTGGTGCACCTTCGTTGGCTACCACTACTGCGGGACTTTGCGGAGTGTAGAGCGTTTTCTAGGGCTCGGCTGTGTTGGCCTGGACGTATCAGTCCCTATCTTTGGCGGCTCAGCGGGGCGTATCAGGCCTCGATACATGATGGGAAGGCCCAAAAAATCTTGTCGAACATGCAGCGGTCGCGCACTATGAGGTGTCCTTTGTAGTACAGTTTGACGCGTAGGTCACATATGGTGCCAGAGAAATAGCTCTGCAGTGCTTGAAACAGCTTCGACACCTTGTTGTACGACTCTTCACAAACCGTAGATCCGTGCAATGGCCTTCTGCTTCGCCATCCACACCTTTCTGTATGAGGGTTTGAAGTGATAGCTTGCCTACACCACACCTTGCAAGACCAGGATACTGACAGACGGGTTGGACTGAATCAAGGGCAATATGACTCTGCAGATAAGACTGCTATCTAACTGACAATAATCTTGAGACATGGTGGGTGTCAAACAGGTGTGTTGTCCACCAAATCTCTGAACCTCCCTAATCACCACAGAAAAAAATTTATTCTTACACGACATCTCTAGCCGAAATAACATATAACACAAAACTACTCAAATTCACAATTAAACTTGAACTTACCAGTATCCGAGATTCCGACGAAGGGCGACACGGAGGCTCCATTGACACCTACTGTCGGCTTGACGACACTGCACATGGTACTTTAAGCGGTCGTACTCAATCACTCGATACTCAGCACTCCTGCGAATACTGTAGTTCTTCATACCTTGAAGCACCGCCTCTCGGCTTCTAAACCTGTGTCCGACTCGAAACTCTACCCCACCGTCTAGGTTGTAATCGACTCCACAGCTGTCAGAAACCGGGTTCCTCTCATGCATGACGTCCAGATGTAGACTGTGATAGTGACTTGGCACAGCCCCCGCAGGTGTCTCCGGCACAAACTCATCTTCATCGCCATCATCGGAAGACTCACTGTCCGCCACATAATCCTCGTCCGACTTCTCCTCACCCTCCTCTCCCTCATGCTCCGGAATGGCGACATAAATGGGAGGTGGTGCGAAAGGTCGATCGTCTTGTACGTACGTTTCGTGTATGGACGAGCCACTACCACCATAACCCACCTCGGCGGACAGCTCCATTACATGTTCACACATGATCCTCCCATGAATGTCGAACATCAGTCGCACATGCTCGTCTCCGTGAAGTCGAAATAGTCGAAACCGGAAAATTCTATTTCCCATGGGTGCCAGCAACCTATACGCCACCCTTCTGATTTTCCTCGCTTGTGTCCCACCCACCTTGCTCAATATCAAACTCTTCAAATCTGACAACGTCTCTACATGCTGAGTGCGAAACAATATCGGATCCTGACACTCAAATGGCACCCCTTTGTCACTATTTCTCATGCGACAATCGGGATAAAGAAGCACAACTATGAATGGATTGTTACTGGCCATTCAGCTATGTTTTTTAGAGAAGTAAGAGGCAAAAGAAGGATATGAAATGTGTGTAAAGAATACCAAGGGTTACACATCCTTTTATAGAAGTTGAACATTTGTCATATATATATATATATCTCGTTTACAGTGTAAACGAGATGACGTTTCCACGTATCTCGTTTATAGTGTAAACGAGATATGTGTATCTCATTTACACTGTAAACGAGATATACACGTGTCCGTCTGACTTACCATATCTCGTTTACACTGTAAAGGAGATACGTGAAAATTCATCTCGTTTGCAATGTAAACGAGATATGGTAAGAAAATTTATTTCGGTAAATATTCGTAATAATATTTATTTTGGTAAATATTGCATTTTTTTTATTTAATAAAATAAAAAATCCAAATTTTTACACTACTTTTAATTTTATTATTAGGTCCATCCTAGTATAAAAATTATTAGAGTTAATTAAATATTTATTTCTAAATTAAAGGTATTCATAATTAAAAGAAAAATGCTAGGGGCCATCAAGATTTATTATTTTTGGCCATAAATTAGTCATCAACTCAATATTTTTAGTCTAATAATCTAACAACATATTTTATCTCATACTTTTAAATATTTATGGTTAATTGATGTCAAAAAATAATAAATTTTGATGCAATTTAACATTTCCCTAATTAAAATCTAAATAGATCTTTGAAAAAATATTCTATTAATTTTAACATTTTTTACATAAAAATGACCTCATTATAGAATTAAAAATAGTATAAAAATCCAATTGATAAAAAATATAAAATCTTAATTAAAAATTCGATGAAATTATAAAATAAAATAATTAAACTATTTTTAAAATCAAATACTTTATCACTTTCAAATTTTAAAATACACAAAACAGTATCAATATTTATCTTTGTTAGACAATACAATCTCTTTTCAATTAAATCTAAAGAGTAAAACAATCTCTAAAAAATTTAAAAAGCTTTAAAATAGTCTCCAAAAATCTTTTTTAAAAATTTCAAAAGTGACTTTAATTAAACAGATCAAATTAAAGAAAAAATGTGTTATCTAATATAAATTAGGGTAAAGTATTAAATTGGTCCCTTATGTTTAGGTCTAATCATGTTTGGTTCCTAAGGTTTAAAGTGTCCTATTTGAATTTAAAAATTTTTTTTTGTGACTGAACATAACACAAAGAAAAAAGACCTAAGAAAAAGAGTAGTACTCCTCTCTAATAATAATGTCTAAATTATTAGGAGGTAGTAACCACTCTAGATACACCTGCTTGATTAAAACAACAGTCTTAGCCATTAAATCAGTCGCTCTGTTTACTGTTCGCTGGATGAGCACTAAAGTAGTTGTCCAATTGTGCTGGAGCATCTCTTTGATTTTGTCAAGCAGATCGGAGTCATTCCTAATCATGCTGATTGTGCCTCGCGAAATAAGAAGAAACGCATCAAGATTATCAGTTTCACATATGACCTCTTTGCACTCGCAATCCCAAACCATAACAAGCCCTCTCCAAATAGCATGAAACTCACAACAGAGAACACTAGAAAGAGGTATACTGGCAGAACAACCTTTTATCCAAATTTTCATGCTGTCTCTAATAATACATCCAAAGTCAGCTAATTGCTCATTTTCAAAAACGCTTGCATCGCAGTTCACTTTACAGACATTCATTGGAGGTGGTTCCCACTTATATTTCAAAGAATAAGGAATAATATGTTTTTGGTTGATAACAACATTAGAGAAATCTCGAGCAGCATGTTTAACTAAGTAAACAATTTTCTCCTTACTCCATGGATCATCTTGGTGGAAGATGTCATTGTTCCTATCCCTCCAAATCCACCAAAAGGCCGCTGCAAAGAGAAACTCATTTTTGTTGAGGTTAGAACGAATCCAAGACACAAAATCCAAACTAGAATCCTCAGCGGTCATTCCCAAATTTAAGCTAATCCAAATCTGACGAGCTTTTTGGCAAGTCCTAAAGAAGTGGTTAATATCCTCTAGAGCAAGATAACATCTCTGACAAAAATCAGAAGTAGAAAGACCTCTTTGAAACCGGTAACTAGCTGTGGGAACTCCGTTGTTGAGGCAAAGCCAGAGCAGACACTTTATCTTCTCCGGTATTCTAAAGCGCCAAAGCCAAAGCCAATTCTCATTATCATTCCAGCCAAATTTCTTCTTCAATAGCCATTCATACCCGCTTTTAGTCGAGTAGGTGATAGTATTTGAGTTTGTCCAAAACCAACCTATTTTATCTCCTACCTGCTTGAATGTTAAATAATTAACGTCACCATTCTACCAAACTTTAATGTCCTTCCCTGGAGAAGAGGTAAAAACTCGAGAGATATAGGATCAACAGCGGATGCATCATCGCGAGTCACTGGCCTTGGTTCAAATACATGAAAAATATTTTCGAAAATTTGCTTTTCGTGAGAAAATTTGCCGATGGCAACGAGAACAACGCCATCGTCACCTCTATCACAGAGAATTCTCCTCGGCAACGAAGAGTTTGGTTATATAAGTTTCTAATATCTGAAAATTGAGTTTCGTTAATTATTTAATATTGACTTTACGGCAAGATTACATTAAAACTAAATGAAACTTTTTGAATTCAAATAAGACACTTTAAATTTTAAAGACTAAAACAGTATTAGATCCAAATATAGGAGACTAATTTAATACTTTATCCTAAAATTTAATATTAAAAACTATTTTAAATATTTTTAAATTTGAGAAATTAAAGCATCTAATATTAAAACCCTCAGCAGACTTGAGTAATTACTCAAATATTCAAATTATTTTTTCTAAAGAGTAACAACGTTATTTTTTATAATCTATTTAAGTTATATAATAAAAACTAGTTCTATTGAAAAACTTGAAGATTATCTTTTGTTTTCTATTTCTGAGAGTTTAAAAGTAGCGTGTAATAGAGCTAAATAAATGATTACTAATTTAACGATACACAGATAATTAAAAACCTATCTTTTGTTTCATTACAACTGTTTTATTTTATTTTTTTATTTTAAAATATTTATTCTAATTATAATGTTTAGGTATTATTAATTTTATTTATTTATAGTTTTAAATTTAAATTATATATAATGATGACGGTATATAATTTAAGATGCAGAATAAAATTATAGTATAAATTAAACTTAGATTTATTTAAGAGGTTTTTTTTTTGTTTAACTTATTTAAGTCATAAAAAAATTTAGATATATTATTTGGAGGCAATAGAAAATTAATTCAAAATAATTGAAAGTTATGATTTTTTTGTAATTATTGCTAGAATAGTTAAGCAGTACTAAATATAATAAATATATAATTATAAATATTATATATTTAAAATTTTATATATTGAATTAAATAAGATTATTTTGGATATTCTTTCGTTAGTATTAATAATATCCAAAATACTATATATATATATTAAAATTAATTATTATATATTTATTTATTAATATATATTTTATAATTTAATATATATTATTTAATTTATTTTTAATATAATATATATTTTATATTAATAATTAATTTTTATAGTTGTATATATATATATATTAGTTGAGTAATGTTAGGATTAGCCGATTAGGTGTAAAAAACAGCTGAGCAAATCCTAAGGGTGTTAAGGGTGCTGTTTTAATCGATTTTGAAAGAACAATTAATATAATTCGAAATATATAATTTATTGTAGTTTGAATTATATCAATTTATTCAATTTTTAAATAATAAAATTTAAAATTTTATTATTAAAAAATAAAATAATTTTATATTAGTCAAATAAATAAATTTTATTTTATATTCACAAAATACTTAATAAATCATTATAATACATGAATATAATAAAATATGGAATAAATTAAATATATCATACGTAAAATTTAAATTTAATAATAAAATAATAATATTAGATCACATTTTGTAATTTGAATTAGATTGATTTGGTTTTAAGAAGTAGATTTGACTAATCTAATTCATGTAGTTTACCAAAAATGAAATTTAATTTAATTTAATTTAATTTAATTTAATTTAATTTAATTTAGTGTATTTTTTATCAGTTTTTTTTTTTAATTGGATAAATATTTTTATTTGGATCGGTTTAGAGTAAAATACACTAAGTTTTATTAGATAGAATTTAATATTATGTTAAAATTAAGTGAATCTAACCCAATCTAAAAGTTAGTTTAAGATATGATAAATATTTGATACTTATAAATATTTTAAGGGTTGAGTTAACATGTGTTCTAACAATATATATTAAAATTATTAGTAAAATATTAAAATTTTTTATTTTAATAAATATATGAGAAATGCTAATTGGTTTGTTAAGTAAGATTTTAGTTCCTAAGATATAGGTCGAAATATTTTTTTTTATCTCCAACCTTCTTTTGCATACAAAATGATCTATAAGATTTAACTTGGTTTTAAAGTCGTCCCTAAGGTTTAACTTAATTTTAAACTTTTGGCGGCAGATGTGGAAGTAGCGGTGGATCGTGAATAGCTTCTTCTTCTTCTTCTATTCCCCCTCCTTCTTCTTCAATTCTTCTTCCCTTCCCCATTTGCAGGAGCAGAAACACCCTCTTTTTCTTATTTTTTTATTTTATAATTTTTTGTTATAGGTAATTTGATCCAAAATTTTAAAATTCAAGTAAAAAAAAAACGATTTTAAAACTTGGTTTTAAACTTTAGAAACGATTTTGTATACAAATAAAGGTTGGGGACGAAAAAAATTTTCGACCTATACTTTAGGGTAGGGGTGCACATGGGCCGGGTGAAGCTGGGTTTGATGTGACCCAGACCCGGCCCGAAATATACACCGGGTCCATTTATTAGACCCGAATCCGGCCCTAGACCCGATGAAACCAATACACTTTCGGGCCACAATTATACCGGGTGAAAACCGGGCCGTTAACATTACATTACGATGATACCTTCTTGTAAGCTAGCATGTAAAAAAATTTAAATTTCCAAGACTCCAACCATTAGTTAACATGGTAAAATTCACTTAGAAAAATATAACAAGAACCAACCCTTCTTCAAAATTAAAGCATAACCACAATCAATACTAAAGCATAACCACAATCAATACTAATATTGTCTAATAATACCAAATATTTAAATCAATACAAATAACACAATCTTATGTATTAGTCTAAAGTCTTATGCATTCTAAACATAAAACATTAATTTATAGTCTTATAATGACTAATAATACAAAATATTAAGGTTTACAATACTTAAATTCCACATAAGAATAGTCATAATCTATCACTAATAACACAAAATATTAATTGTGTATGATGACCGGGCCACCGGGCCGACTTCGAGTGACCCGAGATATGGTCCGGACCCGACCCAAAATAATGACCGGGTCTATTTTTGAGACCCGTACCTGACCCTAGACCCGATGAAATCACACCAAATTAGTCCCTAAAGTGTTCGGGGCCGGGCCGGGCCTTCGGGTCGGGCCGGGTCTGTGCACCCCTACTTTAGGGACTAAAATCGTAGTTAACCCTAAAATATATTATTTTTTATAATTATTTTAGTCATCAATCCAATTTTTTCAGTTTAGTAATTCAACAACATACTTCTATCCTATATTTTTAAATAATTAATAGTTATTTGCTGATAAAAAATAATAGATTCTAATTATCTCTAATATTTCTTTAAATATAATCAAAATATATTAAAAAAATTAAATATTATGGTTTTTTATATAAAAATCCAATCAATATCTAAACCTATATTCTAAAGATAATAATATCTTTTAAAATGTAAAATTTATAAGAATTTCATCTATTTCAATTTATTAGCAAACCTTTTAAGGGGCTAAAAAAAGATATACATTTTTCTCTCCCTTCGCTAGACTTAACAATTGAAACGTGACAAAATTTTCTTGTAATGGAAAAAAAATTGGGAAGAAAATACATGCTACAAACTACTAAGGTATAAGGTATAAGGATTTGGGTGCGAGTTTTGTGAGGGAAAGTGCAGCCGCGATTAGATCTGGGTGCAAGTTTTGTGAGGGAAAGTGCAGTCGCGATTATTGGTAAGTCAGTAAATGAGGCCACCTATAAGAATATACTCCATTGCTAAAATAAGTGTTTGTATAATGAGGCAATTAAAATCAATTTGGGTTGGTCGAATGGTCAGCTCACTCGTCCGCTTAAGCAAGTGTCGGAAATTCGAACCCCGCTTTGTGCATGCAGCAATCTATTGGCCAGCGGCAGACCCTTAAATGGACCTCTAGCTTTTATTGGGCTGGACCAGAACAATTTGACAACGAAAATAATATTCTCCTGTTACAAAAAGATTCACACCTTCAATATGATCTTAATTATCTAAAGAAAAATCATTTAATAATATTTTATTAATGAATTACACGTACAAAATATTTATTTCATTTTATACTAAGTATTTTTTATAAATTAAAAGTAATTTTTAATTTTAAAATAATTATTAATTAATTTTTATCTATTTTATTTTATTATTAAATGAAAAATAAAGTTAAGAGACAAAAAATTGATGAGAAAAGAAAATAATACTAAGAATTTTTTATTTATTTTTCTCTTTTAATTATTTATATTTTTAATAAAATTTAATAATTGTCTTCCTATTTATACAAAATAAAAAGAGATAAGATAAAATAAAAAATATATTATTGATAACTGTCTCTCTCACTCTCTCTTTCTTAAATGGTTTATGTTTTATGGCAAAATCTGAGTACCCATCTGATAAAGTGGATATATACTTCCATAATACTCTCTTCTTTTTTATTTTTTTTTTGGACTTGCATAATACTCTTTTCATAAGAAGTAAAAAGGTTTTAAATTTAGATCCGTATTTTTTTGTGACTGAATTTAGATCCGTATATAGGCCAGTTAAGTAGTTCCTATTTTGTACCAACAACAAATCATCGATCAGTAACAGATAACTTTTCTTTAATTAACAATTTTAATTTGACTTGGACATGAAAAATAGGAGAGTCCTTTTTAGGATATCAAATGATAGAATGATTTGCTTGACATTTTCATATAAAAATTACAATAAAGAGGAAAATATATAATTAAAGTAGCAGACTTATAGAACGCAGACTTTAGAAACTGTCAACGCGCAGCTCTGGTATTCAAAAAGGTGCACTAATAATTTATATGAGATCAATATATAGTTAAGTTTGTTGGTAAGCAGTTTGAACTTTGAAGGCAATTTCAACCAGGAAAGAAAGAAAGAAAAAGATCAACGTTTAAAGTGTATTATAAATATAATATTTTGTTACTAATTTTAATTTCAATAAACGTGTTTTACTTTTTTTCTACATGAAAGTTTATTTTTTATTTTTTTGGATAAATTGAACCGTTATTAATTTTAAATATTGTCACAACACTCATCTATACGGTATTTATTTACCAAAATAAAATATTAAGATAAAAATATTAGAGACACAAAATTATTTGTATCAAATAAGATATAAATAAATATAGTGTATCTTAAGATATTAAATTAGTATTTTTTTTCTTATAAAAATGAGATATAAATATTAATAAAAAATACATCTTATTTTTATTAATTTTTATAATTTTACTTTTTGTTTTAAAAGTTTTGTGTAAAAAAATTAAATTTTTATAATTTATTTTTTATCTTATTTTCAATGTCTTATGTTATTTTTAAAAACAAACAATTTCCATTCACTGCTAAGAGCTTATTTGGATGGCTAAAAGAATATTTTTTAATAAAAAGTTATTTTTATTTTTAGTATATTTGATAAATTTTTAATAATAAAAATAAAAACACTAAAAATATAAAAATTATAATTTATCATTTTAAAAAAAATCTTTTTTACTTAAAAGAAATATTTTTACATAATAAATAAATAAAAAATATTTTTATATTATTATATCAAACATAATTAATAAATTTTGTTTACATAAAATATTTAAATATAAAATTATTTTTATTTAAAAAATAAAAAATTTTAAAAACTCACCTAAATAAATCCTAATCTTAATTAAGTCTCGAATGGAATCCGAATACACCTATTTACAAGATAAAAATTATTACCATTAGACAAAAATTTTGCGGGCCACGTGAAAGTTTTACATTTTGGAGAATCATACAAGTTTTGAATGAGATAAAGCCAATCCAATGCATGATCTGAACCGGATAAAGCATTACGCAAATCATAATTATAAATCTAAACCCGACCCAATAAATTTTGAGTGGGGCCCAATTTTGTACGCTTTTGAAAATGACCTCGCCCCTATTTTAAGCTCCTCCAAGTCTTGAGATAGGGCTAGCCCACTTTCTCGGTTTCTCCTGCATTGCGGATGCATAGACACTAACGAGAGTATAAAATATGATACGATACGAAATATATAAATACACAAATTTAAAAATTTTATAAGACACAAAAATATAATATATATATATATAAAATATAAAATATTTTTTAAATAAATTATAATAATATTTTTTAATTATTAAAAATATTTAAAATATTTTTATTTTAATAAATAATAATATATATTATTTTTAAATTTATTTTAAAAATATATATTAAGAATAAAATTAAACATATTAATATATGATAATATTTAAATATATCTAAATGTATATAATTTTTTTTATTTTCATCAAGATACAATTGAATAACAAATACGCGTGTGAAATAAGTATAGTATCTAGATTGCGTTCTAACGCAGACAGATTACCATCAAAATCGGAAACCAGCGATGTCAAATGTAATTAATCAGATTTATTCAGGATCCAAGATTTATTGTGAATTACCATATTTAATTGTTTAGAATGTCTCTATTTGCAGATATATCCCACAGTTCTTTACCGTTCTAGCAAGAGAATCAGCTACCCTATCACAGTGTCTTGGAATTAGCTCGCATTGAGATTCTAAGAAATTAGAAGATGAGTCATGGAAGGTTTAATTTTTTTATGGATTTCCATACCTACTGCTTGTGCAAAATGAGTCATGGAAGGACAATCGAAGGTTTATATGCTCAATGTTTTTTACTTTTGTGACTATTCATATAAAATAATTTTATATAAATAAAAATATTATCTGTAAACTAAAAATTAATTATTAAATATTTATTATATATTTATATATAAATTCATATATTATTTAAATTATTTTTAATTTGTATTTTATATTTACCATACAGTTTATGCCAATAATTGATTTGGTAATTATATATATATATATATATATATATATATATATATATAAATTATGATTGGTACACTAAAAAAAAGATAATTAAAATATTGATATATATTATATTTAATTATTTAGTTAAATATATTAAATTATCTAATAATTTTAAATTATTATTTTTACTTTAAATATTTTCATGTGAAGTTACCTTGCACATTATTTTGCTGGATATGACAAATAATAAGTATTATTTTTACTTATAGTGATGTTTCAAACCAAATAAAAGTAACTTAACAAATTTTTAATTATGTCAATGAGTTATAACTCAAATGATATAATCTTTTTATACTCATTTAAAAGTTGCAAATTCGAGTCTCATTCTTAATTTTAGAAAATAAAAAAAATTCTTGATTATATACAGTCAAAATTTAATTAGAAAAAAGTTCTAAAATTTGTATATTATTTAACTTATTATATTAAAAAAAATTTTAATTTCTTAATTATTATTTTGTTTGAAATATTTTTTGATAAATATTTTATTCAGCGTATCATATTGCAAAGAAAGAAAAGTTAAACACTAAAGCTAATAGTTAGGTGCTGTAAAAATTTGTATGTTAGACAAGATATTCACTAAAAGAAAATGTCTAAATCTCGACATACTAAGGAGATTGATAGAAACACAAGATACTTTTACAATATTGCATCAGCAAAAAGAAGGAATAATCAAATTGAGAATTTGGTGGTTAATGGGAGGTTGGTGAGAAATCAGGCGAGGATTAAAGTTGCAATAATATTAGCTTGTACCACCAAAAAGCTTCTCCTAATATTAGTTTTCAAGATGGACTGGTTAATTGGATAGAGGTGGAGGACATTAAAGCGCTTGAAATGATGCCAACGTTGGAGAAAGTGAAAGAAGTAGTATGGGATTGTGAACCTTCCAAAATTTCAGGTAGTGATAAATATAATATGAATTTTATAAAGAAGTGATGGGAGGAAAATAGAGCAGAATTTACTACAACTGTGATGAAATTTTTTCAGATAGCAAAGTTATTACCAACGGATTCTAATGTTACGTGGGTAGTTTTGGCTTCGAAATTTGTTGGAACAAAAGAGATAAAAGATATCAGACCTATTAATATGGTTGAATGTGTTTATAAAGTAATATCTAAAATGTTGATGAGAAAGATGAGGAGCATTATGCTAAGATTAGCTGGGAAATCATAAAGTATCTTTGTTAAAGGATGGAAATACACGATGAAGCTTTGATTGCTTGTGAAATTGTACAATAGTTGAAACTGAGAAAGAAGGCATCAACGATCATCAAACTAGACTTTCAGAAAGCTTATGATAGGATAAAATGGAATTTTATTGATATTGTGATAGAAAAGATGGGGTTTGGTAGTAGATGAAGGGTATGGATTCAAGAGTACATCAAGGTAGCGCTATCTCTATTATGATAAACGGGTCACTATCAAAACCATTAAAATGGAGAGAGGACTTCAGCAAGGAGATCCATTATCGCCATTTTTATTTGTTCTTGCAGTGGATGTGTTAAATAGGATGATTGGGGAGGCAATAAGGAACGGGAGAATATCTCCACTAGTAGTGGGTAGGAATAATATAGAGTTATCACACTTATAGTTTGTAGATGACACTATTATTTTGTCTACTAGAGGAAGAGACAGTTAGAAATTATAAGCGACTTTTGAGATGTTTTGAAATGATTTTAAGATGGAGCACTAATTTTGAAAAGTGCAGTTTAATACCAATAAATTGTAGTGAAAAATGGGTGAGGCGAATATGTTGATTACTAGGGTGAGCTACCGGTGAAATATCTTGGCATTAACTTGGGAGCTAACCCGAGACTAGTAAAAACATGGAAGTCGGTAATAAATAAGGTGGAAGAGAGACTTAGTTTGTGAAAAGCAAAGGTCCTTAGTAAAATTGGAAAGTTTGTTCTTATTAAGTCAGTTATACCTATATACTATCTAAACTTGTATAAGATGTCAAATACAGTTGCACGAAAGATAATCTCATTGGAGAGGAGATTCTTTTGGGGGAAGGAAGACGAGCGACCTAGTTTGGCCCTAGTAAGGTGGAAGATGGTACATGCACCAAAGAAATTAGGAAGTTTGGGAGTGAGAGTTGCAGTGGTATGCAATACTGCTTTACTATTTAAACGGTGGTGGAGATTTTTCAAGGAGGAGTGTCCGCTGTGGAAGAAGATTGTGTACTCATGCAACAACTTAAATCCAAATTAGATATTGTTAACTCAAATATTACCAGTTAAAGGAGGTCCATAGAGAAATATATATCATCTACAAATAAAGGAGCAACATAATAGACAGAAGATGATTGATGGACTTGTTATGGAGGTAGAAGATGCTATATCAACCAAGTTTTGGGAGGATATATGCCTACAAGCTAAAAAGTTGAAAGACTCCTTTTCGAAATTTTTCTTGATTTTAAACAAACAAGGATATGTAATTGGAATTGTAGGGTTTGGGATATGTTACAGTAGGTTTGAAAGTTCCAATGGAGAAGAGAAATCTGCTAATGGGAGATTGGAATCTTAAATCAAATGCTTGATGTTTTGCAATTTATTAGTTTGATAGCAGAAATGCAGGACAAAGTGGTGTGACAATTTGTCAAGGAAGACATTTATTCTACTAACTCATTTGTGCAGGTATTGTAAGAGGAGACGTTGATGGATGATGTAATCAACTATAGGTTTACAAATGACATATGAAAAGGACTAATGCCGCCTCGAGTTGAGTTATTTATCTGGTTTGTGTTAGTAAGCCGCATTAATACTAAGGACCGATTGACTAGATTATGTATTATTGACCAGGGTGATAATGAGCTTGTTTGGGTGAGTTTTTAAGAAAAGATCTTTTTTTTAGTTATCTTTTTTTAAAAGATCTTATAGAGAAGTAAAAGTAATTTTTTGTTTGGATATCTCATATAAAAAGGTCTTTTTATCTATCAATTATGTTTGGGTATAATAATATAAAAGTACTTTTTTGTTTATTTATTACATGAAAAACATCTTTTTTTTAAGGAAAAAAGATCTTTTGAAAAAAGATGTAAATTACAACTTGTCAAAAAAGATCTTTTTTTTATTTTACTAGTGCTTTTACTTTTACTACTAGAAATTTGCCAAACACGTTAAAAAATAAAAAAAATCTTTTTTTATTGAAAAAATATCTTTTTTTTACAAAATAATGGCGCCCAAACATGCACAATATGTGCGTTCTGTGTAGGCAAGATGTTGAAAATGCTCCACACTTATTTGTTACTTGTGCATGCTCTTGGCAGGTGTGGTGCATATGGTATATTGATATTGGGTGTACTTGAACTATCTCAGAAACGATAGAAGAATACTTCGAGAGTTGGAGGACTATGTCTTTGAAAAAAGAAATGCACATAAAGTGGTTAGTTGGTTTCTTTTCTGTCGTATGAAATATCTGGTTACACAAAAATTATATAATATTTTAGAATAAGACAACAAATTTAATAGATTGTGTCACTAAATTATTTGATTGCTCTAGGAAGTGATGTAGTAGTTAGTTCATTATGTTGATAGCTATGTCAAAAATGACATAAGAATTAGGTTGATTGTAACTTTTATTTTTATTTTTTGGTTTATCCTGTTTAATCATTTGTTTTACTTAGTGTGTTGAGTTTTATCTTAAAAAAAAACTGAAGTTCATAGTAAATTATTATCTTGGTTGCAAAAAAAATTAATTTTTAATAAAATACATTGAATACAAAGAGGTATATTCGAGATTTTAATGGCTATATTTCTACACAATTTTTACAATTTTTTTAGAAAAATATAATATTTTCATCTTTTAAATTTAATAATTTTATATTAAATAATTTTTTTATGTGAATGAAAAAAATTAAAAAAATTTAAAAATATCTAGAAATTAATTTTTTTCTCAATTTATTTGATATATTTTTAAAATAATTTTTCAAATATTTTAACAAAAAATTAGATCAAATATGTTTTTCATTTATCACTTATGATATAATAACATATTTGTCAAATTAAAATATTTTTAGAATATTAAAATGTCAATTTTTTTTAGAAGCCATTTTATCAAAAGTCGAATATTTTAAAAACTTGATAACAGATATTCTGGTTTAAAAAGTATAAATAAAGGGTGTATATTCATATTATTGTATTATACTATTATTAATTGCATTACATCATTGTCAATCTGACAAGAAAAAAATTAATTTAGATCGACACTGAAACAATATATATTTGAATATTCATCAAGCTAGTTTTCAGAGGAGTCTCTACATTTTTATGAGGCAATCAGTATCACTACACAAACGATTCAATTCTGAAAGAGAAATTTCCATAAATACGTCACAAAAATAATTGCAGCTATATATTGAAAGCATGGAATAGAATCAATAGATCGTTCTCTATCAAAAGGTTCTTAATTATTGTTTTCTTTTTCTTTTTCTTTTTTATTTTCTTTTGAATTTTTTATTCACTATTGCATTCAATCCACAAAAACTTCTTTGGGTGCATATATATACATACAGTCCCCACTCCCCACCATTCACGAGCCAAATTCATTTCCCTGCCACACATTTTCAATTTCATTCTCTTCAAACATTTGAGGTCAGTAATAACTTCAAAAAACCAATCTTATCCTACCTAAGATTCTAATCCGTACCAAAGAACGATCATGATCTACCTTTAAATAATTTATGTATATATATTTAAAAAAAAAAAAGAAAATTAAATTCGTTGTGAATTTGCTTTAAGCAACTGTACAAGTAATAATTTCACAATTTTAAATTTGAAACGTTAACAACGCCAGCAATGATAGATGAAAGCAACTTTAAGCAATAGTTCAGAACTTTCAGATTAAATAACAATTGAGTATATAATATCATATAATTAATTCAGAATAATTATTTTTTCTACTAATAAATACTATAATAATATACCAATGAGTTATAGCTGAAATGACATAGATCTTGTTTGAGTGAGTTTTTAAAAAAATATTTTTTTGAATTATTTTTTTAAAAAAATCTTATGAAAAAATAAAAGTAATTTTATGTTTGGATATCTCATACAAAATGATATTTTTATCTATTAATTATATTTGGGTATAACGATATAAAAGTATTTTTTATTTATTTATTACATGAAAAATATCTTTTTTAAAGAAAAAAAGATCTTTTAAAAAAAAATGTAAATTACAGCTTTTAAATTTTTTTTATTTTTACTACTAAAAATTTGCTAAATACGTTAAAAAATAAAAAAAAATTTATTGAATTTTTTTTTATCAAAATAATAAAGCCCAAACAAACACATAATCTTTTCACCCTTCGGTTAAAAAAAAAAAAGGTACTATAATAGTATGTTAAAATTTAATTAAAACTTAACACCAATGCTGGATCAAATAATTTCGGTACTTTGTTTTATTTTATGGTTGGCCAAAATCACAGTCAACCACCCAACTTGTAATGTAAGACAACCAAACCCGTTGTTGTTGCTTAGCTCCACCGCATTGTATCAGTCATTTATCTATCTATAATCCAGATTAAAACTTTCAAAAGAAATTATATGTTGTAGCCAAACTAATGTAAGATCGAACAAATTAAAGAGATATATATAGATCTTGGTGATATAAAGTTTTACTTATTTATTTATTTCATACCCAGACATGGTTATATTAATTAGAAAAAATATATTTTAAAATACATAAATTATAAAATGACAAAGTAAAAAATTAATTATCATTAAATTTTAAATTTTATTATGCGTGAGTTTTACTACTTTAATCAAAATGTGAATAAGCTCTTAATTTTTTATTTTATCAACTTTTTAATTTTAAAAGAGCTTAATCCGAATGATTATATTATTTGGTTCAAAAAAGAAGATTCAACCAAATTATATGATCAATAATGCACCGTTAATATCACGTGAGTCCGTCAATTTAACAATTTAGCACAAAAAATTAGTTACAAGCTAGACATAGTTAGTTACAATAAAAAAGTTTGTTTTGCAGTTAAGTTTAGAAGATATTTATTGTAAGAATGGTGAGTAGCATAAAAGAGAAAAGAAAAAAGTGTAAAAGGTGTGGTTTGTTTTTGTAAGTCTCATTTATTAAAAGGAAAAGTCTAGGGGCCAGCAGTTTTATTGAATTTTGGCCAGCAGCATATAACTAGCAGAGGAAGGTGAGCCATTGGATGAAATCTCATACCAATCTCACACCATCAAATCATCATTGATGGCTAGTTGATGGCTAACAATCACAAAAATTGCTGGCCCCCTAGCATTGCTCATTTGAAAATGATAATCTTTTTTGTTTGGCATAATGGCATGAATCACATGGGTTATAACTTATTACATTTTGTATTATGTAGAAATTCATAATCTTGTTTCATTACATTTATTCTGTCATGTGGCAAGTGACCAAGTCTGAGATGCCACAATGTGCTTGTGTTTATTTGTGAATGTCATGAGGATGTGCAGCTGAAATAGGAGTTAGGCTCTCAAATGCAGAGTCCCGTTTGTTGTTTAACTACATCAATCGTTCTCTTATTGAATTTGTCCTAAATTTCACAGTTATACTTATCAAATATCAGTTTACATCTTAAATCTTTTGTCAATTTTAAAACTGATATTAGATTGAACTTAAAATCAGGTAAATAAAAGACATGTTTTAGATGAAATTCATTTGAAAAATAAACTGTTTCTTCTAATTGTGCAATAATATGAGTTCCATCAGGCATATTGATCAATACTAATTTTATTTGATAAAGGTTTTGAAATGAGGTGATGGCAAATGTTACATGGTTAGTAGTTCCCAAATCAATAACTCAAGCGTTTGGAAAAAAAAAACTGATAATGCCATAATATGTGATATACCTTCGTTTGAAAGGAGAGTGGTGGGGAAGATTTGGTTGATACTAAGCTTTGGTTGTGCATCCTGTTAGTTCAATTGATCTATCTTTGTCTCTCTTTAGCTTGAATTTGAGCATAGACTAGATCTTGACTCACTTTCTCTTTGGAAGTTGTTGCTGATCTCTTCATTACTCTTTGTAATGTAACTAGAAGTAACTCAAGGAGAATAAAATAGAATTAATAGCAAGAGTTCATAATGACTCTTTAATGTAACAATAACCAACCATATAAAAAAAATTTAATGAAAGTAATGAAAATCTTCAAGCATTAGACGTAGCACAAGCATTCAAGTCTTCTTTGAAAGGGAATAAACCTCACAATAATAAGAAAATTTAGTGACTAGAGGGAGAGCAGAAGGAAGAGAAGAATATTTAGATAGAAAAAAGATTATCACTCATTATCTGCAGCACATAGTCTTAGTCTTTGAGTTGAGTATTTATCTGTCTTGTCTCAAACTTTTGTGCATTTCCTTTTTTATTTAATCTACTGTCATCTGTCCCTCAACTCTAACTAACTCTATATTTAGTTTTTTTTTTTTTTTTTGTGGTTGAATTACTTTTTTTGTCTTTATTTCATTTTCTTTACTCATTACAATACTCTCCCCTTTAAAGACAACCTTGTCCTCAAGGTTGAAGTGAGGAAAAGACTTAAGAAAATCTTTAGCGTCTTCCCATGTGGCAAGCTCTTGAGGAGTGCCTTCCCATTGCACCAATAGCTGGGTACCTCACTACCACCCTGTATAATCATCTTTTTGGCCAAGATTACTTGTGGCATTATTATTGGACCTTGTTCACTAGTTGTTAATGACAATGGAATATATTGTTGAGTATCATTCCCACGAAATTTTTTTAATAATGAAATGTAAAATACTAGATATATTTTAACACTTTCTGGCAATTGCAGCTTGTATGCAACAGGGCTAAGTTTGGTAAGAATTTTAAAGGGGCCAAAGAATCTCATTCCTAGTTTATGATTCTTTCGTAGTGCAACCGATTGTTAACGATATGGCTGTAATTTAACCAGCACTATGTCCCCTTCTTGTAATTTTCAGTGTCGCCTCTTTTCATCAGCATGATCTTTCATAAATTGTTGAGCCTTGAAAATATTAATTTTGAGCCTCTCAAAAAGCTGGTCCTGATCTCTTATTACCTTCTCTATATGTATGTACAAAAAGGAAGAGACTCTTCTCTCCATTTACCATGTTAATGACAACACTAGAGTCACTCTCCAGAATCACTTGCTTCAACCCCAACTCCCAAGCTAGGTTCAGACCTTGGACGATCCCCATAGTTCTGCCTTGAAAGCTGTTCCGCACCCAATATTGTGAGTAAACCTCGCCACCCACTTCTCATCATTCCGAATGAGACCGCCATATCCCGCCCTGCCGTTGAGTCCTTGCTAAATTCCATCGGTGTTAATTTTTGCCCAGCCCATCAAAGGTGGTTCCCATCAAATGTGTGCCTCTCTCCACTTATTCCACTGCCCCTTCAGGTAAGTTTTCTCCATTGCTTGTTTGAACTCTGCTGCTTATTTGATGATCTCTATATATATGGCTTGTTTAGTCTTGTGTAATTATCGTCATGAATTTTTCTATTTCTCCAGTACCATAATCGCCAAGAAGTAGTGATGAATATGTCTTTCCATTCCATTCTTTGGACTTATCCGAATTGATTTTTTAAGTTTTCCTCCACCCATTCCCTCCAATTAAGTGCTAAAAATCTAGGGATTTCACTAGTGTTAAGAAGGTTTACCCAAATTGTAGAGGCCTTTGGACAATTCCTCAAGACATGTATCATCTCCTCCAAAAATTCTCGCCCTCCTCTGATTTGTTAGCGTATTCCCATGCATTGCAAGTCAGAAAAATATTTTTACTCTTTGGGGATCCTTCTAATTCCACAGATACATCCATACGTTCTTGGTTGGCTTAGTCCAATTATTCAGCGCCTTATATGTTGATGTCACTGAAAAATCACCATCTACAGTGTGTTTCCAACTTTCTCTATTATCTTCTCTGTCCTGAGCAGGAGGTAGCATATTTGTGATTTTCTGAATAGTACTCCTCCGAGAGATTTCTTCTGAGTTTATCAGTGTTCCATCCTCCTCTATTATCTGTCCACTCCTAAACGAGGCTATTAATATCTATATCTGGCTCCAGAGTTAACTGGCCCAGCACTCCTTCACCTTCCACCCAATTATGATTTCAAAAATTTGTTGTCAGTCCATTATCTATTTCCTCTTCCTACTTCTATTTTTTTTTGTTACTTTAGTTTTCAATCTTTTTGTTCTCCTTGCTTTTGGTTTTTTTTTTTTCAGTGTTAGATCTAAACTTCAACAATCCTTTTGTGGTTTATTTTTTTTTTCCTTTTGCGATATATAATGCTTTTTTTATTAGTGTTTTGATTTTGGTAGTATAAATTTTTCATATTTGAGAGAAAGATATTTTAAAAGGAACTTGTTATTTATGAAAATATCTGCAAATTTAGCAAGTATTTAAATTTATTCAAAAAAAAATATATTTCACTATGTTATAGCGCGTTTATGTAGATTTATAAACAAATTAAAAGAGACTCACATTTGTTTATATTTTTGTTTATTAATATTCTTTGTAATCAAATGTTGTGTCTACTAATATTTGACGATAGATACTTATCTTTTTTTTAAATATATATAGATCTTATATTTTTTTTCGATCCATAATTAAGGGCTGTTAGTTTTTCTACGAATTCGAATGAAAGTTTTTCTGTAAAAAATAAAATAAATAAATACGTATTATTGTACTTATAATTCTATGTAAAACAACATATCTCTATATGTGCCGACAATATACATAACAAACATAAGGTTATAAAAAAAAATGGTTATGATATGATAGATATTGTGACAAGGACTATATAAAAGCAAATAAGATCCAACGTTCACAAATGGGTTGCACAACATTATATCAATGTACTTATTATTATCATCATTGTTGTTTTCATTTTATTCCAGCTTTTTAAAATGTTAATTATATGATTAATCTCGAAAATCATCGCTTAGTTCATTTGCCTTCTATTTGTAATATTTTTTTCTATCACAAAATGGCTTTTAAAAAGTTGCTGTATATTGTATATATTAATTAATGCTATTCAATTAATAGAAATGATATTCCCTGGCCAACTTGATCAATGTGATGAGACCGATATCTAATAACAAGGTGAAGACTGACGAGGTTGGCTCCTTAGGTTTTCTTCTTGGCTTAGTTAAACTGTTAGATGTTATATATATAAACTATAAAGAAAACTAAAGTCATAAATTTAAAGATAAATTACATTATTTTTTAAAAATTTGTATATATTATACACGAGAAGGGGTACTCGGACGTTTGCAGTGTATAAGGCGGTGTCGGCTGGTGCTCTGGGCGGCGACTGATATTTCTAGCGGCGACGGATCGGTAAGATGAAGAGAGGAAGACTCCGAAATACTGACCCCACATGCCGAGAGAGGAAGATATGTAACTGTTCCTATTTAAAATTTTTATTTTTTTAATTTAAAATAAAAAATTATTAAAAATTAATTAAATTAATTATCATCTGATTTTTTTTTTTTACTCTATTATTCACATTGTTGACTAAATTCATTATCTCTTTGTATTTTTTTAATAAATAAATAAATAAATATAGTTCATGTTAGTTAAAATCTGCTTTAGTTTAAGTTTGGCTATACACAGCTTCACGTGTAAGAGGCCTTCAAGTTGTAAATAAAATATGTGTGGGAATTCCATCACATCTTATGAATGAACTTAGTCGGATATATTATGTTCCAATAAGTTATAATTACCGAAGTGGTAATATTACTTTTTAACAAGGAAAAAAAAAAGAGGAAATTACCACTATGTCTAGTTTCCATCTTGTAAGGAGAATCTGAGATAGAAAATGACTCAAAGTTCAGAAAACGATCATATACTAAGTGTATATATGCATACAAAAAGAATGAAATACGCTCTAATTATATTGGATATGAATGACATATGGAAAGCAGAAAAAAATAATTAATATATATATATATATATATATATATATATATATATATATATATATATATATATATATATATATATATTGAAGCTAATTAAGAAGCGTGGAATTGGCTCATATATATTATTGATCTTTTGGGTACATTATTATAAGGTTTAGGGGTGAGAGAAAATCCAAAGAACGAAAGCACAAAGGAAAAGCACAAAGGGTATGAGATGAATGACCTTTTCTCCTTGGGACTTATAATTAGACTTACCATTAATAAGATCGGTGATGCTCTCCTTCTTGCTATCATCATCATCAGACACAGATAATAATGCAGAGTACAGATTACTATTATGCATTACTGGCAATCCAACTGAAGCTGTAGTTGACAAATCAATGAAGAACTCACCAGAAGCTCTTGACACACTGGAAGATCTTTGCATATTTCTTTGGACAGAAATACTTTACTAACAAATATTTGTACATAAACTGATGATAAGGTGAATTCTTATTTTATATATAGAGTGTCAGGGAAATTGCAATTTGCATTCATTCAGCACCTTTGCTTTAGAAGAGGTTTTAATTTCAAGTTGCCAACGAATATGAGTATAAAAAGTCAAACGTTAATGTATTTCAGAAGTCAACAATCTGGAGGTTCAACAAGATTGGCATAAAAGAAGCTTGTAGAGTAATTCAAGACATTAATGCATGTGCATGTGCATGTGCATCTACATGCACTTTCAAGTAACAAATTTATTCCTAAGAAGAGTATGCAGAGGGCGAGGGCATACAGGTAATTTAAGTGGACCATCAAATATTGTGTCGCATTTTTTAATCAATTGCGTATTTATCACTTTATTATTATAGGACGAAAGATTATCATTTCTCTTTAATTAAAGTAAAATTTCGTCTTTTATCTTATGATGATAAGATGATAATAGAAATTACCAAATCTAGAATCATATAGTTTAGACAAAACTTGACTCTCCAATCCATCAACCATGTGATATCCTATCATCATCATCATCATCATCCTATAATGCATGAACCATTTCTCTATATTCCCACTACTTATACGTGCCTAAATTTGTGGTTGTATGATTGTAACACCGTTGTGCCAAACCTCCAAATTTCAATTTAAGCATATTATACTGGCGATGGTAATCA
Source organism: Arachis hypogaea (assembly GCF_003086295.3). Taxonomy (NCBI): domain Eukaryota; kingdom Viridiplantae; phylum Streptophyta; class Magnoliopsida; order Fabales; family Fabaceae; genus Arachis; species Arachis hypogaea. Next base: position 107,125,090 of record NC_092036.1, on the reverse strand, counting down.
CCAATTCTATGACTGCCATACCTAAAATTAGGTAATTCACCAATGGAAAACGTGTCACACTTAAGACCCCTCAAAGAAAGAAAAAGTTTGGTAATTAAAATTTTTCGGCCATAATCAGCCAAAGTTTTTCATAATTTACTTCATTTATATTTCTTAATAACAGTTTTATTTTTTATTCTACTCTCTTATCATTCTATTTATCACTATTCTTATCAAATCTGTTTATTCTATCTGCCCGCGTCTGAGTCTAATTGCTTTATAACTGAAGCCACGCAACATGACGAGCACCTAAATACCAGTGTTTTCTACACAAACATAAATAATTAGCACAAAGTGACAACGAAGGAAAATGTCGGATTTAACATTTACTATCAGAAAACAATATCCCAAGTTTATAGTTAATTCACCGCTAATCATTCAAGGTACCTTTTTTGGTCCACCAGTATTTTTCCGCGATCCTCTTTCGGGATTGTTATTCTTATGTGTCTCTTTTTTGCTCCTGGTACGAGTCATACCTACTTCTTGTTTTTTGAACACCTGTTCACAAACAACTGCTATATATACTAAAAGGAGAGCTACGTAGCCAAAAAAAGAGTATAGTATAGATATAGTAGAAACTGAATGCCAGTACTCCACTTGCTTATCGATAACATACTTATCACCCTTCCTCCTTCTTCATTCCTAGAGTAATTAAATCCATTCCCAAAATTAATTTCTATTTCATCTCAATCAAATCCCTAAATATCTCTATCAACATTTAATTCAAATAAAATGCAATTTTAATCCAGTGAGTTAACATCCAAAAATACGAAGAAATTACATAGAGTGAGATATCAAGAATTTTCTCCCCCATTTCATTCCATCCACAACTCCAGGAACCAGGAAAACGAAAAGATGCAGAAAGGAGAAACCCAGCAGCTTCGTCATCGGAGCATGCCACAGCATTGTATCTGATTCATGTTAGTATGTTATTTAGTTTTATTTTTTCGTTTATTGGCATATGGAGAGTACATTATATGTTGTTGCATGTGGTTGGAGTTGATGTTAAGGATGAAAGTTTTGATTTTTATCTTCATGGGTTTGGGAAAAGGGAAAATGAAATAGCTGCAAAAAGATTACGTTTTGGGCATAGGGATGAAGGGAAGGTAGTAGAAAAGGGGCGTTTTTTTGTTGTTTTCCGGCGCTTCTCTTCTTCAATAACACGCTGATACGCATTTTCCTCTAACCCCTATTTCTTCCGCGCGATTCTGGCATTCAACAGCTTCAACGCAATTTCCAGTTCTCACTTTCACACTCTCAGCTTTACCATATTCGCATTCACTAACGTTTTCTACGGTAAGTAAAACCCTTTTCTCGCTCGCTCGCTCGTTTTCTCTTTATGGGCTTTGGACTTTGATTATTTGAATGTTTTTCCTGTCTATTGCAACTCACTGAATCTTTTTTGTTCGAACTATTCCGGCCGTTAGAAATGTTACATGACAATGCGTTTTACAACTGTCTTCGTTGTGTTTGTCGTAATGTGACTTCTCTCTTCTAGCATTATTAATATTTTCATATGATAATCATTCTTATTTCCCTCTCTGGAATCTTTGTTAATTGGGATTGTGGAGTCACTCTGTAATTATGCAATAATATACTCGTTTTGTAATGCAAGTGATATGTTTTGATTATATGTTACAGTATATATTACTCTTGAATCTTGATACTATGTGTTAGGTTGAGTTTTGTATTTTTTGGTTTTTATTTTGGGAGAAAGTATTTCCTCTTAATTCATTATGGATATGGCAAGACACCATATAAAATTTCTGTCATAACTCTTCAATGAAATTTGGTTTGTTCTTCATGGATGTTATCCAATATGACAATCTATTTATTAAAAGCCTTTCTATCAGTATTTCAATTCTCCATTTCTATGAATATTTTTTCTTAAACAACTGAAAAAAAATGCTATGAACTTGTTTGGGTGCATTGTGAGTAAGCATCAAAATCATCCAATAAGACCAGGCTAAGTCAAACTGTGATAAGTATACATTAATTTTTTGATGTGTTATGACTCCCTGATTGGTTTTTTATATGTTATGTGGTTTGAATTGCTATTTTTCATATTTGGTGTTGTGCTTTATTTCAAGTAATTAATAATATGACAAATATAAAACAGCCATTTCGTTCAAGTTGCCTCCATATTTCGAAAGTCTCCACTTGAAAAGCCGAGAATCGCATACCGTTGTCTCTGAGTCCTATAGGTATGTTATATAGTTTTATCTGTCTATTAATCGTGTTTCAAATAATTGCAATACCATTGTCTCCGAGCCCCATAAAGCCAATTATTCGAAACACAATTAATAGACAGATAAAACTATATAACATACCTATAGGACTCGAAGATAACGGTATGCGATTCTCGGCTTTTCAAGTGGAGACTTTCGAAATATGGAGGCAACTTAAACGAAATGGCTGTTTCATATTTGTCACATTATTAATTACTTGAAATAAAGCACAACACCAAATATAAAAAATAGCAATTCAAACCACATAACATATAAAAAATCAATCAGGGAGCTATAACACATCAGAAAATTAATGTATACTTATCACAGTTTGACTTAGTCTGGGTCTTATTGGCTGATTTCGATACTTACTCACAATGCACCCAAACAAGTTCATAGCATTTTTTTTCAGTTGTTTAAGAAAAAATATTCATAGAAAATGGAGAATTGAAATACTGATAGAAAGGCTTTTAATAAATAAATTGTCATATTGGATAACATCCATGAAGAACACACCAAATGTTATTGAAGTTATGACAGAAATTTTATACAGTATCTTGCCATATCCATAATGAATTAAGAGAAAATATTTTCTCCCAAAATAAAAACCAAAAAATACAAAACTCAACCTAACACACAGTATCAAGATTCAAGAGTAATATATATTGTAACATATAATCAGAACATATCACTCGCATTGCAAAACAAATATATTATTGCATAATTACAAAGTGACTCCACAATCCCAATTAACAAAGATTTCAGAGAGGAAAATAAGAATGATTATCATATGAAAATATTAATAATACTAGAAGAGAGAAGTCACATTACGACAAACACAACAAAGACAGTTGTCAAAAGCATTATCATATAACATTTCTAACGGCCGGAATAGTTCGAACAAAAAAAATTCAGTGAGTTGCAATAGACAGGAAAAGCATTCAAATAATCAAAGTCCAAAAAGAGAAAACGAGCAAGCGAACGAGAAGAGGGTTTTACTTACCGTGGAAAACGTGAGTGAATGCGAATATGGTGAAGTTGATAGTGTGAAAGTGAGAACTGGAAATTGCGTTGAAGCTGTTGAATGCCAGAATCGCGTGGAAGAAATAGGGATTAGAGGAAACGCGTATCAGCGTGTTATTGAAGAAGAGAAGCGCCAGAAAACAACAAAAAAATGCCCCTTTTTCTGTTACCTTCCCTTCATCCCTATGCCCAAAACATAATCTTTTTGCAGTTATTCCATTTTCCCTTTTCCCAAACCCATGAAAATAAGATAAAAATCAAAACTTTCATCCTTAACATCAACTCCAACCACATGCAACAACATATAATGTACTCTCCATATGTCAATAAACGAAAAAATGAAACTAAATAACATACCAACATGAATAAGATACAATGCTATGGCATATTCCGATGACGAAGCTGCTGGATTTCTCCTTTCTGCATCTTTTCGTTTTTCTGGTTCCTGGAATTGTGGATGGAATGAAATGGGGGAGAAAAATCTTGATATCTCACTCTATGTAATTTCTTCGTGTTTTCGGATGTAAACTCACTGGATTGAAATTACATTTTATTTGAATTAAATGTTGATAGAGATTTCTAGGGCCAAAAATTAATTTTGGAAATAAAATTAATTACTCTAGGAATGAAGAAGGAGGAAGGGTGATAAGTATGTTATCAATAAACAAGTGGAGTACACTCTCTTATCATGAGACTAGCATTTAGTTTCTACTATATCTATACTATACTCTTTTTTTTGGCTACTTAGCACTCCCCAAATAAAATTACTCGCAATCCTAATTAACTATATGTCCCTCTCTCTCTCTATATATATATATATTTATTTATTTTAAAAAAATAATTTTATGTCATAATTTAAGATTTTTATGAACAAAAGTCTAAATTTTGATCTTTGTTAATTCTAAAGAAATTCAAAACAAATAAAAAATATTTATACGAAATTCACAAAAATTTAAAAGAAATTGTTATGATTTTGTTATGACAGGAACGGATATATATGTTAGTGTGTGAAAGTAGCTAGGTGTCTCCACTAGAATTTAAATTTTTTCAGTAGTGTGTAACAATAACAATTATTTATTTCCATTTAAATTAATTAATTTGACCCACTAGAATTTTTTTTTTCACTTAATTTTTGGCACATCATTATCAATTCGAGAATTTCATTTTAAATATTTATTTTTATGATTAATTTTTAAATTTAAATAAAATTAGTATTCTTTATTAACAATTAGTTGAGATTTAAAATAATATTATTTATCCATAATTTCATAAGTGTTTTTTTAAGTTTGCTTTAATTTTATCATTTTTACCAAGAAAAAGCTTTAATTTTACCATAGTAATTATATCAGTTGAAAATTTTTTTTCAGTTATATAAAAAATTAGTTTCATAATAATCATAACGAAGATAAATTTTTAAATAGTTATTTGGTACATAGTACATATATAAAGAAAGATATTTAATTGTAAAAAAATTATTCAATTTTATTTTCTAAATATGAAATCTAGAATAATAAAACTTTAAAGTATATGTTATAATTTAAATTATTATTTTAGTATTTTATTTTATTTTTTTAGATAATTTAAAAATTAATCATATATATTTTACAATAGCTAAATATAATTATAAAAATTAAATTTAACTATTTTATTACTCTTTATAGCTTCATCAAATTTTTATTTAGGTTCTTATAATTTAAAAATTTTAATTATATTGAATCCTTATATTAGATAAAAAATTTCAATCAGGACTTTTTTATTTTTTTAAATATTTATTTTTGTATTTGATGTAAAATAAATTTAAATTATTTATGATTAGTGTGTATTTTTTGAAAAATAACAACTACTAGAAAATTAATTAAATTTTTTCTCTAATATAATGATTCAATTATCAATTCTTAAATTATAAGAATCTAACTAAAAATTTGATAAAGTATATAAATTAATAAAATAATTAAACTAAAAAGTTATTATCATATTATATATATATATATATATATATTTTTTTTTTTTTTTTTTTACTATACAAAATTTTTGGATCCGTCAAGTCAACTCTACTAATATAATTAATATTGGACCCAGTGGCTGTCAGATATATATGATTACTCATTCTATAGGCTATAGCTATGAACTTTCTACCATGGCGAGTTGGTCCATTTGAGCCCTCCATGACTTCAAATACGTGTTAAATTTTATTTCCTTTGACAAGCGTACAGGTTTCTAACAACTTAGGTAGCTAGCAAAGGTTTTAATGTAGGGGAAATTTCTACCATAACATGCTTTGTTTTTAATTTCAAACTACATTTTCTGAATTCTAAACTTAATCATACCTATGGAAATAGAAGAGAGTTACATTAACTATGATATTCAAGTCTAAATGTAACGAAATATGGATCAAACTATCATAACTATGAAAGTCCAACTCCAAACAGAGACACTGACAAGTGACAACCTCCTTTTTGGAACCGCAAGTTGTTATTTATTTGTATTTTTATCCTGAATTTATTCAAAAAAAAAATTATGGTCTGATTTATTATTTTTTAATAACCATGATATTCTTTTTTTCCATGTAATGTTTGTTTTGGGACTTGATCTAGGGTTTTTGTTTTTGTTATATAATCTGGATTAATCAACCCAAAACATGATATTCTTTGGGCTCATCAGAAGATGGAAGCCCAAATCAAGAAAGCAACAACAAAGCTTCAGCGTCATAACCCAAATAAAACTTGATGCATGACTAAAAAAAGAAACTTGATGGATCATTACAACTCAAACATGCAAGTTACATCAAAACCCCCTTCCTCCAATAGGAAAAAAAAAAAAAAAAAAAGAGGCGAACCGATTTTTCCCATGGTGTCTGGCGTGGGTGTGTTTGTATGTGTTTCCAATAAAAAAGAAACAAGAAACAAGAAAAAGATTAAAAGAACAAACACTTGCGGTCACTTGTATTCAGATTGTATACATAAGCATTTAAGAGTTAAATTAAGAAGCTTCAGCGTTTTTGCTAATATAATATAAGGTTAGACAAAGCAAGAAGTCTGAAATAAAAAGGAAGTTTGACATTGAAAAAAAAATGAAATCTGTTCAGTAGACGAAGCCCAAAAACATATAAAATTATAAATTGTATTTATAGCTGAGGGCAGCATCGCGTACGAATGTAATAAAGTTCAAAATTACTCTCAGTTTGGAGAAAGAGTCCATAATTGAACATAGAGAAGATAAGCCATAACAGTGAAAAGATGATAAGAATTAACTAAGACTAGAAAATATAACTTTATTAGCAAATACTTGGCGCCTGATTCAATGCTCCTTAAATCTTTGAGTATCAAAACTCTTTTTAAAGAGTTAAACAAAAGTTAACACTTAACTCTTATATTTTTTTTGTCTTTTTTATTTAAAATCTCTTTGGACTAAGATTATTATTTTAATTTGGACCATTTTAAGCCCATTATATTTTGGATTAATATTATTCATATTAAACAATTATAACATTTAAAAAAAGATTATTATAACATTATTATAAAAGATTTAAAAATTAAACGGGTATTAATATTAAACAAATAAATAAGACGTTTTTAATTTTAAAAGACTAAAAGTTTTTTAAAATTAAAGTTATTTAATTTGAATTAAAAATTTAATTTAATTTTAAAAAGAATAAAAATAAAAAATTATATTTAAATTTAAAAAGATAAAATTATCTTTTTAAAAAATTAATTTAAAAATTATAAAATATTTATTTAGATATTAATAAAAAGACAAAAATATCTTTTTGGTATAGACGTTATTTACATGCATCAAAAAATTAGAAATTTAAACAATAAAAATTATTTTAGGATTAATTTTTTTTAAATGAATTAAAAAATAAAATTTTAAATTTTAATTTATCAAATATTCTCATAGATAATTTTATAAAGATAAAAATACCCTTTTAAAAATTAACACCGACTTACAAGCTCAAACAATTAATCTAACAACAAATTATATAATTTTTATCTAACCCTAATCTCACTTTAATTATCATTCACCTTTTTTTATTTATATTTTTTTTCATTGCAGAAATTTTTTTATTTTATTTAAAAATCAAATTCTAATTTGGATTGATATCATTTAATAAAGAGTAAAGTATTATTTTTGTTATCAACGTTTAGGGTAAGTCCTAAAATTGTCCCTAACATTTAAATCGTCCTATTTAACTCTCTAACATTTTAAAACTGGCTCAATGTTGTCCTGCCATTAGGGATTTGTTAACAGAATTGACGGCCGTACAAAATTGAGACGATTTTTAAACATTAGAAAATTAAATAAGACGAAAATGTTGGAGACAAAAACGATACATAAAATTAAATTTTAATTTTATCTTTCAATAATATCAATTTTTTATGGTACATCGTTATTCAATTATTTTTTTAACCACATCTAAGTAAATTAAATTTAATCACATTACTTTTATTCTAAATAAATTTATTTTTTTATAATTTTACTCTTAAAGATTTTTACTCATTATGAAATTTTTGTAAAATGACTAGTACATAAACTTGCAAAAAAGAAAAAAATAATACATATACAATAAAGTATAAATTGTACCTTTTGTCTCTAATGTGTCGAAATTCTTTAATGTTTAAGAGTAAAAATATTTAAAAATAAAATTATAAAAAATAAATTTATTTAGAATGAAAGTAATGTAATTAAGTGTAATTTACTTAGATGTGATTAAAAAATAATTAAATAACTATGTACCATAAAAAATTGATATTATTGAAGGATAAAATTAAAATTTACTTCTATCTATTATTTTTGTCCCAACGTTTTCGTCTTATTTATGTCCCTAACATTTTAGAATAGTCTCAATTTTGTCTCGTCGTCAATTCTGTTAACAGATCCCTAACAACAGGACAATATTGAGTCAATTTTAAAATGTTAGGGACTTAAATAAGACGATTTAAACATTAGGGATAACTTTGAGACTTATCCCAAATGTTGGGGACAAAAACAGTACTTTACTCTTTAATAAATTTATAATGTTAAAATTTAAATTTGATTTTAAAAGACTAAAATGCACTTTTCATATAATTTTAAATGATAAAAATACTCTTTAAATAGTTAAAGTTGTTTTATTAAATTAAAAAATAAAAATTTAAATTTAAATTTTTTATCTTTGGTAAATAAAAGAAACAACACGGGGATGTGAATTTAAATTTAATTAATAGAATCAAATATATTATTTAGTATTAAGTTTAAATATTAATATGTTCTTTTAGGATTATATTGCTTAAATGAGTTAGAAAATAAAATTTTGAATTATAATTTAAAATATTAAAATAGGAGAAAAATAAAAAACCAGAACAATTAAAATAGGCGCAAAAATTGAAGACAATTTCAAAACATATTTAGAATAGAAGAACAGAAAAATTAAAATAAGGGATAAAAATTCTAAAATATCCTAAAAATATTCTATTTGCAACAAAAATTTGAAAAATAGGAACAAGAACATATCCACAATAAAAGAACAGATCAAGAATATATGAATTGATTTAAGATAAGCTAAACAGAGCAACCAAAAGAGTAACCACGATGAAGAGAAGACAACTACGACGTGGGTACGGTTGCAGCCTGCGAAACACTAAGCCAAGACGAAGCGGCTCCGAGACGGTGACGCGACAATAGAAATGATGAAAGAGATGTAAAGCAGAAGAGGTAAAATAAATATAAAAAAATAGAAATTTTAACTGCAAAAAACTAATTTAAAAATAAAAATATATGGAGTATTAATTTATTAAATAATTAAAGACTTTATACACTGTTAATTCACCAAATTATTAAGGAGTATTGTAAACGTAATCGTATTAAAAATAATATGAGTATATTACTTTTTTTAATTTATAATTAACGATTTTAAATAGTTATTTTTTAAAATTGAATAAATATAATTAATCATATAAGTATAATAATACGAATACGTTTATTTTTATCAAATTAAATTAAGTTATTAATTAAATTATATTTATTTAAATTTAAATTTTATAATTTTATAATTTTAAATTTTAAATTATGTGAATAAAATTAGATTAAATAAAAATAAAAATATATCAATACGATTTAGATCGTATTGTAATGAGTTTATGAAATTCTAAAACAAAATAAATTTTAAAAGATAAAAATAAAAAATTGTTATGGGAAACAATAATTTTTTTATTTTATTTCAATAAAAAAATTAACAATAATAAAATACTAATTAAAAAAAACGTTGCTTAATAAGTAGAGATGGGAGATTAATATTTTATGATTATTTTATGGTTTTTATTTAAAAGTATATTTTATGTTAGTATTAATTTTTTTAATATTAATTTTTTTAAAAAATATAATTTGTTGGTATTAATTGTTTGATGATGTTATCAATATATAATAAAAGCTCTATTAATAGAATATCTGATAGAAAATTATGCCAACACACATTACAATATTAATAATATAGAGAAATTTTAAAATTCCAAACATAAGGGGAGTATTGTAACATTCACCAATACTTACAAAAAGTCATAGTGGGGTGGAGAACTCAACTTTTGACCAAACTAAAAGCCACGCTGTATACAAAGAAAGGGCATAAAATTCCCCGTCTCTACTCTTCACTATCATTAGGGAACTCATTTATTGACCAAATAAAAAAGCACACGCTTGTCATAATTCTTTGGTCGTCACTCTAAATATTGCAACCGCGGCCACCATTTTCTTTATGTCTTTTCTCTCTAATAAAGCCGCATTACCCAATTTACCTTCAATTTCTAGGTTGCTTCTAATCTTTAATAAACTAATAATAATCAAATACTCTAAAAGGAATATAATAGTATCATCTTTTTATCTGTTTCTTCACTAACCAAATATTATATATTTAAATCTACAAGTGACACATTTTCTTCTGCAATAAACTGATTAATACGAGGACCGTTTCTCTCGTTTGCTCTTCAAGCTTTGAAACGAAAAGAAAAAGGAAAGCAATGAAGCGTTGTTAATGGAGGACAAAAAAGTCAACACAATAGCCATCGTATCAGTGGTAACACTGATCATAGTGATCATGGTTGCTCGCATCGCGTTGAAGCTCTCAAAGGCCTTCTTCCTCATATGCGGTGCTGACGTGGCCGTGATCGTGGCCATCTTCTCCTTCGTCCTAATCAGAAACCGTTACAACAAACGGAGGAAGCAGTTAGAGTCACGGTTCAAGTCAGAAGGGAGAGAGCTCCGAATAGAGTACAGCTTCTTGCGCAAAGTGGCGGGCGTCCCAACTAAATTCCGTTACACGGAGCTCGAGGAAGCAACCGACGGTTTTCAAGCACTTCTTGGAAAAGGCTCCTCCGCAACGGTCTTCAAAGGGATCCTCAGCGACGGAACTTCCGTTGCCGTGAAGCGAATCGACGACGGAGCCGAAAGAGGCGAAAGAGAGTTCAGATCAGAGGTTGCAGCCATTGCTAGCGTTCAACACGTCAACCTCGTGCGTTTATATGGTTACTGCAATGCTCCTTCTTCACCAAGGTACCTTGTTTACGAGTACATATCAAACGGTTCGTTAGATTCTTGGATTTTTCCGAAAAAGGAAAGTGACAATAGTAGAAGAAGAGTTGGAGGGTGTTTGCCTTGGAGCTTAAGGTACAAAGTGGCAATCGATGTGGCGAAAGGACTTAGCTACCTCCACCATGATTGCAGGGCAAGGATTCTTCACCTTGATGTGAAGCCAGAGAATATACTCTTAGATGAGGGTTACAGAGCAGTTGTGGCGGATTTCGGGCTTTCGAAGCTGGTTGGAAAGGATGTTAGTCAAGTTATGACAACATTGAGAGGAACAAGAGGGTATTTAGCGCCTGAGTGGCTCTTGGAAAGAGGGGTTTCGGAGAAGACTGATATCTATAGCTATGGGATGGTTTTGTTGGAGATGATTGGAGGGAGAAGGAATGTTTGTAAGGTGGAAGATCCAAAGGACAAGAGTAAGAAGAAGTTGCAGTTTTTTCCAAAGATTGTGAATGAGAAAGTGAGGGAAGGGAAGTTGATGGAGATTGTGGATGAGAGATTACTGGTGGAGGGGGGTGGTGGTGTTGAGGAGAGTGAGGTGGTTAGGTTGGTGAATGTTGCATTGTGGTGCATACAAGAGAGGCCACGAATGAGGCCTAGTATGGCACAAGTTGCTGATATGCTTGAAGGGCGTGTCACAGTTGAGGAGCCACCAGATAGTAGAATGGTGCTTGTTGATTTGATATCTGAAGATGAAGATAACCCTGCAGTGCTGGATCACAATCAGAATAACATGGCAAGGTTATTGACATCTATGTCTAGTCATGAAGATTGTTCATCAACCTACTCAATGGGAACTACCACTATTCTATCTGGTAGATAGTTATTAAGCTGCAATCAAGAAAGGCTTTAGGTAAACTTGTATAGAATTCCACTTCCCCATAATCTTATAAATTTTTTTAACTTTACCAGTTAATTCACAACCTTTTCTAGTCCAAACATAGTTTAAACTTGAGGGACTTTCTTTTTTTTTTAATTACTTTTGGTTTAATTTTGATTCTATAAATTGAAACTTAGTTCTACAGCTTTTTTAAGTGAGAAATTTATATATAGTTATATACATAGGTTATTTCTTTTTTTCCCCATGAATACTTGCTTTCTCTCATCGTGAAATACAATGTTCATGAGTCATCAGTTCCGGCATTGTTATTTTGTCAATGGCTTGAAGGTTCATTTGACCGAATCTATTGCCGACAGTGTCTTATATAGTTATATTTATTATAGAAGAACATATTTTTTAACCCTTGTAAATATAATACCAGTAAAATGAATGGAACCAGTCTATCCTTGCAAACATGCGACTAAGAAAAAATAGAAATTAGGTGGTGCAACAGCCAACCGCCATTCCGCATTATTTTGTTGTCCAATTTTAATAAGAGATATATTCTATACTACTACTTGATAATGACTTTTGTATTGACTTCGTTTCGAATAATAATAACATATCTACCAACAAACTATATTGATACATATTTTAATTTGTATATTTAACCGACGATATTTTAATAATAGAGTTAAAAAAAAAAATTCTATGAATAAGTCAATTCTTGTATTTTACTTACCATAATTAATTCATGGATAAACGATCTAATAGTTGAAATTTGAAAACCTTTACTTGTAAGAGTAACTGAGTAAGTGTTGACTCATTGTGTTTATTACTCCTCAAACTCCATTGACAAATATATTTTGGAGTGGGAAGAAAGCGTATATTTGTTGAGCCGTTGCCAGATAAACAGGGTCCAATGATCACAAGGATCCATATGTCAAGAATTATAGTACTACTATTAATAAAAGAGTATCTAACAATATCTCAAAAAGGCGCTGGCTAGTAAATAATGACCATCAAATCAAGTACAAATTCTAACATGTTGCATGATTTTAGAGTAAATATCAATATACGTATAGTAATTTTCCATGAGAATTTCCCAACAGATTGTAAAATGTAAATCGCCTATCTATCAATAATGACTGATGACTCCATACTTTACCAAAAAAAATGGCTGCAAGATATATTGATCAGATTTATGTAAAAAATAAACATGGCCATAACAGACATTCAACATATTACAATGCAATAATAGTTTTCTATAATTGAAACTCGTGAGTACATGTAATTCACCAAACTGTAAGCTGCAACCATCTTTCCCTTCACCAACCTAAATAACAGAAGTTTCTAGAAAGAAAATGGATTTCTGACCCTCACATGCTTGCAGAGGGCAGTTCTTTCTTTTACTATTGTGCAGGAAAGCATTCACATCTGTGCTTGAAAGATTTGTCACAAAAATCAATCAATCAAAGTGGCTTATCTACTTAGAAAAACAATATTCCATAAATCATACAGTTCCCAAAAGTGGAATTCATTTACATTACATACTTCAAAGCCCCAATAATCCCCCACCCCATTTTCCAACTAAAAAAATAAAATAAAAAAGGGGGGAAAATGAAACACAAATAAGCCTCACACAAAAACCTTTTTTATACACAAAATGCAACATAGCACTATGTAGCTTGGATTCTTTAGCTATGATAAATGAACCAACTAGAATGCAGAAAACAATGGAAGAGTGAGAACATTGTGAGAAAAGAATCACTGCAAATCAAATGGATAACTATTCAAGGGAGCACATCCTGTATTAACCAGGCAGTTTCTCACCTCAAACACAACATATTCACTTTACTGGGGTCTCTTTAATGAAAGTAACATCCTCAGTTCTAGATGATGGTGACAGAAGGTGCTTTTCTGGTTCATCATCTATTTCTGTTGACTCACGGGGTGTTGCCGTTGAGAGGGATTCAACGAATTCGTCATCTGCAAAGAGTCACCAAAAATTGGCAGCATAAGTAGTTACAAATATTAACAAGTTCGAAATTTCCATGTTTCGAGATAATGCTGGACGTGAAAATTTTAAGGAACAAGAATATATACACACCTGAGCATTCATGGTATTCAGGTAGCTGTTTAACACTAGTTACTTGAAGACTTTCAGGAAGTAGACAACTGCACAAAGCACCTGAAATTTTTTCAACAGAAGACTAACTTAGATTTATGATCATTATGTTTATATATGCCATAATGGTGTGCTGGAATTGGGTGTATATGATGTCAAAAGTGCAGAAGAGAAGTAGAAGAGAGAAAAGGGTGTAGTAGATTGGATCCATTGCCCAAAAAACTGCTATCATTCTAACATGATAAATTTTCTAAAGACTAGTTATTCTTCGAAAAGAAACCTTTTTCCAGATAGACAGAATAACAGTTATAGTTATATGTTCAGAGGAAACAATTCCTTCCCTGAACATAACTTGAAGAAATGCAGATATTATGGACCTTATACGTGGACACTATTTCGAGAGAAAGTTTTTCCTTTTTTTCCAATTTCTATTTCAAGTCAAATTTTAGGAAAAATTTAAACTTCATAAATAAGAAGCACTGGATAAATAGAAGATTAATGCTGGATATTTAATTTCAGCTGCAAGAGAGAAAAATATAAAGCTGAAAGCAACGTCTTACTAATTAATAATAAATTCAGGAAGATAAATATAAACATAGGAGGTATAAAGAAAGCTAACTTGAGAATTTCTCTTATGGCTTTACCTAGCTTGGCAAGCCGATTCACCCAACCTGGGATTGGTTTTCCAATTAATCTCAACGAAACATCATCCGTAAAATGGTTACAATTCTTAGAGATAAGGTGATAAGTATCCCCATGATACTCACAGGCCATATTCTCAATAAATGTCCGGAAATCAGAAGAATTCATATTTGTATGGCCCAAAGTGATCGAAGTTCTATATATAAATCCAGGACAATTCCGTGGCTCCACTTCAAAGACTCCACTAGCTGGGAAGTCATGGGCTCCAAATCCATACTCCTTACCATGCACTATTAGAGAGAAAAGAAAGAAAAATAAGCCTTGTATCAGTTAAAACAACATAGAAATTCAGAACAAAAGAGTTCATAGGTGAAAGAATCTTAATATTCTTCAGAACAAGTCTGAATGCCAACATGAATAATTCTTTCCAAACAAATAATGCAAAACGCCATGCTTATCCGGAAGAATTCACTAAACGATCTACAGCTGTATATGAAACAGATAAATTTATTAAATTCATAAACACTCATTCCTTCTTGATTATATATTTGTTGAACACAGATTCTCAATCATCCATAACCCAAATTTAGACAAATGAAATCCAGCACCAAACACACTAGCCACATATGAATCATTGTAGTACATAAAGTCAAAATTCTATGGTAGATGCGGATTCCCAAGGCTTCAATCAAATCATTCAAAGCAACTATCTCATATTGAGTAGCTTAGCTTGTTTTAATCAAAGGGGAGCATTTCCAAGTTGGGATCTTGAAGCGGAAGGGGAGTAAACTCCGGTTTAGTCCAAGAAGATCCGAACCAGAAAACGCAACATTAATGTGCCATGAATTGAATGTGGTGCTAAGAACAATAAAGCAAGAAAGAGAAAAGAGAGGACCTTGAATGCCAGAGTGGAAGATTCCAAGTCCAAACCAATACATGTAATTGTTGATAGGAGTCAGATCGTACACATTCAACACAACCGCCGAGCCATCACCATCACCGCCGCAATTCGAGTTCGACGCCTTCTCTTTCTTCTTCTCCGTACCCATTCTTAAACCAAACAAGTATAGATATGATGTGATATGGTTTCAAGGAATCAATCGATTATTGACATGGGCATGGAGATGGGAGTGGGGAAAGAAATGAAATTCTTGGAGAATAGACACAGATCCACCTCCTGTCCCTGTCAAAAAGGAACCTTGAATTCAACAAACAAAATCACGCACAAGCTTAACCCTAAACCTTAACTTAATTGTAAGGTTAAACGACTTTCTTTGCTTTTCTTCTTTCAGATCGACAGGGAGGCGCTCCTGCTGGATTCGGATTCTTGTAAACAAATTTAAAAATCAATCAATAAAACAAATTTTTTAACTTTTTCTTGTTTGCCTCATTCGTTTTACTGTTGGGAAATTTATGATTGAATCGAGTAAGTTGAAATAATTGGCCTTTTCTTTTGTAGGATTTCTTTCATAAAATAAATGATTTTTTATTTGGATAAGATAACTACTTTTAAAAATAAAAATATTGTGTAAATAACTACTTTACTGTACATAATTGTAAGAGATAATGAGTAATTGTAGATGTAGTGGTAATATAGTGATAATTCAACTGAAAAATACTTTTAGATACCTCAAAATTAATTTTGAGAGAATTAAAAAGAGCCATACAAATTGATATCTCTCCAAAATTTATTATAGCCTCCAGTTCTACTATTGAGACTTGAGAGGTAAACCGAATAAGCACTAATTCTTTTTGTTTAAGTGGTACATCTTTGTTTTCTTTTGAAACTCTTTTTTCCCTCTTTATTTGTTTTAAAAACTTTAGCTAATATGTATCTTTACTTACCATGAATAAAGAATTTTAAATATTTTTATTTAATAAATACAAAATAAATATATTAAAAATTCAAATTTTTTTATATTTTCAATAAAAAAAATTTAACATAATGTGTCCAAAATAGATAAACACTTTTTTAAAAAATATTTTTAAGATATAATTAACGTATGCTTTAAAGACAAGATAAAGTTATTTATCAAAAAAATTATATAAAAAAATTACCAATTTAGCTAAAGTATAAAATAACATTAAATTTTTAAATGATCATTTATATGATTCATGTTATTTTTACTAACATGCTATTACATAATTTAATGCACATATAAAAATTAATTAGTATTTAATACACATATAAAACTATTTTATACCAAAAAACTATTTTATACTAACGATACATCAAAATTAATTTCTTTATTAATACTCAAATACTTTTTTAGTCTTTATGAATATTCTTTGCTCCCTCTAGGCCTCTACCCGTTTGTTTAATGAATAATGACTTGACTTCATTATTATCATATCTTTGGCAATCAAGTCCTATTGAAACCTCCTCCACATTTATTCGGCTATACTTCAATGGATAAAATTTGCTTTTGTGCTATTGGCTACCGGCTGACTGAATCTGTGATCATGCCCCTTCTTGTTTATTGTTATAAAATAGAAAATTTATTACACAAACTGTCAGTGACACTAATCGTTACTATAAATCACTGGCAATCATTGACACCTAAAGATTTGCATCACGTTGAAACGTTCTTGCGGAGCACTTAATAAGAGAAATTATTCCTCTACTACACACCTCAACAGTTCAGGTATAGCACATAGAATGGTTTTCTACACTTGATGGCAGCAACTAGTAACTAGTAACTAGCAACTAGCAATTGCTAGAGGCAAAAGCAGGCAACAAGACAATGAGTAAAAGAACTTATTGAAGACAACAGTAGATTTTTATTTCAAACTCATTAGTTCAAAATCCTCGAGAAATAGCAGCACAGATTGGGAAGGATAAAAATGCTAAATATACAGATATCACCGAATCACCGGCGAGTAACGTCTTTTTCTTCATCCCCTGACAATCAGCAATGCAAACCCAGAATTGTTGCACAATCATGGAGCATATTCGAGCATCAAAGCCGATAACTCCTCCCCCTTCTCCTTTCCTTCCACCTGCAACAAACAAAAGTCTCATGATTCATGCCTATCTCTGAATATGCTAAGAGCAAGAAAAGGGGAAAGGATCAGAGGGGACACCCACTTGGGAACTCTTACAAATAATGCAAATATTTTCCACATCATTGCTGATCCTCGGGATTCATCCGTCTACGGACACGACGCCTTCTATTATCTGATCCTCCATCCGAAGACTCATTTGCATCATCTCTAGATGCAGATCCAGATTCCCCTTCATAGCTTTCCCCCCAGAGCCTAGGTCTCCTTATACGCATTTGGAGTCTAGTTCCTGTAGCACCACCACGAGACACGGATGCAGGTTGAAGAATAAGGAAAAACACAGCCAGCAAACCACCATCATCTATGGGAGGAAGACCATCATCAGCCCTGTTCTCTCCAAAGGAAGTCTGCAGAGTGCTAAGCAGGTCGCCAAGATCCCTCTGTCGTTCCAACCTCCTCCAGTTCCGCTGACGCTCTGGGTCTACTGCCGATGGACGTACAAGAGGATGCTCGATTCTTGCATGCTTCCTGAGATCTGTATATGTCCCAGTAAAGGTGCAAGTCTCACAAGAACAGCTCCTTGATTTTTCGTTCATGAAATGACGAGCAGCCTCCACCACTTTCCATTCCTTTATGTGCCCTCTACATAGAGGGCATACTAGCTTTGGTTTTTCAGTCCCCTCTTCTAAAGATTGCATTGTCACAAATCCTTCACTTCTTTCTTCTTGCGTATCATCGGTATTTGCTTCAGTACTTTGGACATGAGATGAATTTGGGCTTGAAATTTGACTTTCTAACTGAGATTCTACTTGAGGAGGCGCTGAAGAGGTTTCAGCAAATGACTTGCAGAACTGATCAAGACAATTTGAGTGGCGATAGCTAGTATTGCACATATAAGGGCGGCAGCCCTTTTCATGCGATGAACATATGAGGAGAACAGCATTGTGAGGATGCTCCATGCAGACTGGACATCTAGCGTCCTCCCATTCTTTAACGTTTTCCTCAGATTCAAAAGTACTTTTAGGAGCCGATCTTCGGACTCGGCTAGAGCTGCTTGGATAAGGTGATGTTCTGGTACTATCATGCGACAAAGACCTATCTCTTCTCTCCTTTGGCATTCTGAATATTCAATGTCGTTTAATAAATATACTAAGGTGATCTTCACCACCGGCACGAACACAATCAAATAGACTTGGATCTACATATAGATGACATCAATATAAAAAAATAGGTAAAACTGAAAAATAATACTGTATTAATTTATACAAGTTGAAAGCAACAGAACCCAAAAGACATTCAGCATGACATGCATAATCATTAGATATGAACAGACAAGGTTCAGTATCAGTGTCTATCTAACAAGTAGGATTAGTTGTCATTAAGATGAACGAGAGGGCTAAGATCATTAAATAATATAATCAGTTAAGCACAGAAAAATATGCACTATATTATTAGCAGCATTCCAAATGCTGTAACTTATGTTATAGTTATAATCACATAAAAGTATGCCTCAGAGGTTAACTTATTCAACTGGAACCAGATTATATAATTCAGCCATACAACACAAAACATATCTGTATTATCACTTTTTGCCGCCTTGCGTCATATTACCCCCATCCACTGTGAAATGGCATGTTTCTGCAATCTTTATATATCATCACATAACAAATTTAGATTATATCACATGTTCATTCACCAAATACAAACTCTATTGAATAGCATATGCAATATCACTTTTCATGAAATTATGTACTTGCATTTGTACACATTTTCCAGCTTAATAAGCATAACTCCAGCCTGCACCATCAGAAGAACAAGACAAAAGATGCAGCGATGATCATATTGGAAGAAAAGGAGTCTTTTTTGCATAGTGATCATCAATACACATTAACTTCAGAATATACAACAACTATGTTACAGTTGTACAGATGGATGTATAACATCAGTCCTTTCAATTTTGTCATACAATATGTAGGAAACTAATATGAAATGACACAGAGGCCAAATCCACAATACAAAATGAAGATTCAAATGATTCAACATGAATTGCAAAGTCCTAACATAGCTCTAGTAGTAAATTAGACCAACAGTTCATAAAACAAAGGTTAATTTCACAATGTTTAAGGGATATATCGAAACCATGAGACGAGCTTAACACTGCATATTAGATAACCTCTGTCTCTGTGAATTATAAACACCGACATAAATAATTAAAAAACAAAAAAAAAAGTTACAATAGAGCTAGGAGCACAACAATCGAACTCTCGAAGCAACCCGAAAAACAACCACCACAGAAACCCTCGAGTACCACTAAAGCCGCGCTAAAACAACAAAAATACAAAGAAACAATTTACACAAAGCAAAACGCAGAAACCCCTATTAGAAGCAGAAACAAAGTCCAAAAAAAGTCCGTCATCAGACAAAGTCCAGAACACACAAAATCATTTCCAACTTGCCCATACAACAATTAGCAAAGCCGATCGAAACCCAGATACAAAACCTAAAAAATATTAGAACTTTGGGTACATAACCCCAACCAGCGGAAATCGATTAGGTAACAGGGAAAAAATTAGGGCTTTTGTTAGTTACCAAAAAAGGTGGAATCTGGGGCGGGGATTCAGGAAGATCAAAGTCGGTAGATGCGATTGGAAGGTCCGAAGCAACAAGTCTCTTCTAGCTTTCGGAGCAGAGAAGAGAGGGAGGGAGAGTCAGAGAAAGGGTGCTGCTGGAGCTGGTTGCTCCTGAAGCTAGACAGAGAGAAGAGGGAGAAGGAGGAGAGAGAAAATGAGAAAGAGAAGAAAATGTGACAAGGTAGATGTGGTAATTATAGGAGCAGAAGTGAGAGAAAGAGAGAGAATCATATAAAAAGTAGAACTTGCTGCTGACGTGGCACTGAAGGGTTCGCTCGTGGCATTTTGCTAAAATGTTTGTTCTGGCGAAATTCCAAACATTTGCCTCCGAATTTTAGTTTAATTAGTAATTAGTAATATTTATGGATTTATTTATTTTTGAAATAAAAGATTAGTATATGAGTCGGCGCCGTTTTTGTTTTGTTTGGGGAGGGAGTAGAGCCGCTCACCTCAGACCTCACTGAGTCACTGACATTCGCCTCACCGCTCTGTCTCCTTGGAGCGTGCATCTACGCTCTCTCACTGACATTCACATTCAAACCATTCAATTCAAACAGTCATTTAAATTGAATTCCATCTTATTTCTGGAAACCGAAAAATTCAATCCCAACGAACAATATCATTATTTTTACTTATAATATATCAAATACATTTATTTTATTTACACATTAGAAGAGTTTTGATACATTCGATGTCCATAAAAAATTGTTATTTTTAAAAATTTAAATCTAAAATGTTTTAATTAAAATATAAATACTTTTAATTTGATGAACCTAATATTTATTTTTATTATACACATTTAATAAATAAAATTAGTATATATCTTCGTACTTTCTATAGGAAAATACACTAAAGGTTTATTTTTTTAACTGTTGAGTGAAAACGCACAAAATAAATGTTGTTAGAAAAACTTTACTAAATTACCATCAAAATCAACGTTAAACTAAAAAATAAGAGTAAGAATTTTAAGTTTCTCTAAAGTGGAACATTTATACATGGATAGTAATACATGATAATGTTTATGTTCGGAAGTATTTAGTCCTTTTGAGTTAAGAGTAGGTTAGAAATACAAAGTCGTCACAATTTTTTTATTTCAAGTTTTTAATATTTTTAATTTTTTTTTTATTTTCAATAGTAGAGGATTGTACTTATAAGAATTTTGATATTTAAGTTTAGTCTAGTTACACATTTAAATTTTTTTTATAACCAAATTTAATTAAATTAGTTTAAAATTCAACAAAAACCACTTTTATTATATCAGCGTGTATACACACGCGTTTCACTAATACAAATATATCCTTTTTCGTCTTCGCGTTATTTCTACTTCTTTTTCACATTCTTCCTTCTTTGTTTTCGCATTTTTTCTTCTTTTTTGCGTGTTTTTTTCTGAATCGTCGTTCTTTTATTGCTGTTATTGTTGCTGCGTTTTTCTTTTTCTTCTTTTAATTGAGGTTCATTTGGATCTAGAATTGAATTCGATGTATTTTGTTGATAATTGAGTCTTTTTTTACTGCTTGTTCAAAATTGAACTAATTTCGTTCATTTGTGAATTAATTGAGATTTACTTAATGCTGCTATTAAGTATTGACCAATTTTTTTATTCCTTAAGTAATTTTGGTTTATTTCTTAGTTTAATTGAGATTCATTCGGATCCAAAAATAATTTGGATGTATTTTTATTGATGATTGAGTCTTTTTTACTACTTGTTCAAAACTGAACTAATTTTGGTTCATTTGTATGTCAATTGAAATTCACTTGATGCTACTGTAAGTATTGACCAATTTTTTTATTCTTTAAGTAATTTCGGTTCATTGTTTAGTTTATTTGAGGTTTATTTGGATTCAGAAATGAATTCGATGTGTTTTTGTTGATGATTGAGTATTTTTTTACTGCTTGTTCAAAATTGAACTAATTGAATGGAATGTAGTGAAATCTAATGCAATTGAATAAAGTAATAATTGAATAATTCTATTTTTCTTTGCTAAAAAATTTGGTCAATACTTATCAAAATCATCGAGTGGATCTCAATTAACACACAAATAAACCGAAATTAGTTCAATTTTGAATAAGTAGTAAAAAAATCAATCATCAACAAAAACACTTCCAATTCATTTCTAGATTTAATGAACTTCAATTAAACTAAGAAATGAATCAAAATTACTTAAGGAATAAAAAATTTGGTCAATATTTATCAGTA
The DNA here is from genome assembly GCF_003086295.3 of Arachis hypogaea. NCBI lineage: Eukaryota > Viridiplantae > Streptophyta > Magnoliopsida > Fabales > Fabaceae > Arachis > Arachis hypogaea. Next base: position 107,102,826 of record NC_092036.1, on the reverse strand, counting down.
GCATAAAGTGAACCTCAAATTTAACACACAAATGAACCAAAATAAACTAAGAAATGAACCAAAATTACTTAATGATGGCACCAGAGAAAATCAGAACCGTTAAAGATTTTAGCAAAATATTGGTATTTTTTGTGATGACGATAACAAAAGAGAAAGATAATGAAAAAGAAGAAGAAAACGCAACATCAGGGAAGAAGAAGAAAAAGAAGTATAATGAAAAAGAAAAAGAAGAGGAAGAAGGCGCAGCATCAGAGAAGAAGAAGAATTTGCGTGCGCGAATTTGAAAGAAGAAGAAGAAGAAAAGGGGAAGAAGAAGAACATGCGTGCATGAATTTGAAAGGAGAAGGAGGAGGAGGAGGGGAAGGAGAAGGTGCGTGATTTGAAAAGCAGTTATAACAACTTGATTAGACTTGGTTAAGTATTTTGCTGGGATGTAGAGTTTTATTGATTCAAGTTAGTATAGATCGCGAGATGCATTAAATTAGAGATCATACCTAAATGTATTATTTGGAATAATATATTGTTTGTTTGGGCGCCATTAAGTTGATAAAAAATTATTTTTTCAATGAAAAAATATCTTTTTTTATTTTTTAGCGTGTTTGGTAAATTTCTAATAGTAAAGTAAAAGCACTAGAAAAATTTAAAAAAAAAACATCTTTTTGAGAAGTTACAATTTACATCTTGTTTTAAATTTTTTTAAAAAAAAAATATTTTTCACGCAATAAATAAACAAAAAAGTACTTTTATATGGTTATATCCAAATATAATTAATAAATAAAAAGATCTTTTTACATGATATATCCAAACATAAAATTATTTTTACTTTTCTATAAGATCTTTAAAAAAAAGATCTTTTCTTAAAAATTCACCCAAACAAAGCCTATATATTATGAGTTTCTCTTATATGAATTATCCTTTCATGAGTTTTTTTTTTATGAAATACCCTTTTTTTTCTCTCATCTAATATTTTATTCATGATTTTAGGTCTATATATAATCTATATTGTAACAATCCTTTTAATAGTAGAACGAAAGTTATAATGTAGCAATTAAACTATAAAATTGAGTTATTAGATAGAGTTAATAGTCAAAATCATTCCTGAAAGATATTTCGATCTCCATTTTCGTCCCCGAAAGATAAAGTTAATCAAAATAGTCCTCGAAAGATAATCGAGTTGTTCACGTTTGTCCTTCCGTCATCTCCTTCGCTGAGGTGGCTAACGTTGGCTTACGTGTGATGTTAACTGCCAGCGTGGCAAACAATGAAAATGATGCAGTTTTGATTGAATGACCTCCAAGCCTTGATGTGTCGTCGTTTAGTGTCTAGAAGAGATTCAAAACATTGTAAAGCCTCACCCCATCTCATAACAACCATCTCTCTACGTTTCGCTCCAAAATGTGTCGTCTCCCTCAAGCTATACCCTAAGCCTTTCACCCTGCATTTGAACCACGCCATCAACCTTTGTCAGTGTTGGTTGATGATTAAAGCAGAAGAGGTATTGCTACGGAATATAGAGTTCATCGTCTCCTGGAGCAACATTGATTGTGGAGAAAGTCATCGCGACGGTTAGAAGTAAGGATCAAACCTTTTTCATGTTTTTTGAGTCATTCTGTGGCGTGATGTCTTCCTAGTAGTGTGCTGTATGTTTTCCTCTGATTTAGGGCAGGGTTTGGGGTGACTAAGGCTTTGTGTGACTGTTCTTAAAGAATTTGAGTGTGTTAGAATGCTTTGCTTTTAGTGACTTTGTGATGATTTTTAGTTAGGATTGTTTCATTTTAGTGATGGTTCTTTTCGTTTGTTGCATGTACATTTTGGTTTAGGATATGTTTTCTTATGATTGAGAATAGCTAGTGACAATCTGTGGGCTAAGGGTATTTTCATTTCTGTTATTGTAGATAGAAGGTCTTTTGATGACTTTTGTGTTTCACCATGGTGGATTGTTTAAAAAGAATGTTGATGGAGACATGATATATGAACCTGACAATACAAAAGTGTTGATGAGTGTTGAAGGAAACACGCTTGATGTGTTCTTTGTAAGGAGTTACTATAAAGAGTTGGGATACATTGAAGCTGAAAACTGTTGGTGAAAAGCTCCTGGAGTTCCCATTTCATCCGAGTTGAGAAGTTTAGTCACAAATGCAGACTTGCTTGCAATGTGCAAGGATTATAGGAGAAACTAAAATGTGATCAATCTGTACCTTGAGAATTGTATTTCACAGCCATGTATTGTAAACAATATGGAGAAGGATGTAGTCAATATTGAAGCAGAAATCTTGAAGCAGATTAACTCTTCCCAATCTAAGAAGTGCCATTCTCAACCTGCTAAGATGCCCATAACAATGCACCCTCAGTCAAACAAGCAAACTTCTCAGGCCACAAGACCAACCTCATAGCCCAATTCTCAGCCCAACAAACCAGCTATGAAGCCCAATTCTCAGCCCACTAAACCAGTCCATAGCCCATCAAGACTACATCTCAGCACATGAAGGCTCCCTTGCAACCCATGAAACTCGACCCTTAGCCCAGGAAGACCACCCATTAGGGCAATACAGTTCCACCTCAATCCAATGCATCATATCAAACAGCCAAAAACTCACAAGGTAATAAGATTAAAGAAAGTAGCAGTGATTGCAGACTCACCAGATCTGGAAGACAAGTGAAAGAAGCTCCCATTCAGGTAGATGACACCGACTCTTGTGACTCATATGAGAGTACTGAAGATGAACTGTATAGGCCTCCCAAAGTTCTAGGAGACAATATGTATAGCAGTAACAGTGATAATGACTCTGGCAATAGAAAAAGAAGTACAAGAAGGGACATCAAGTCTGATGTCAGAGAGAAGCACAAGCCTCCTAAGGCCAGATTAGGGAATAAAGAAATAGATATTGATGACTCTAGCTATGAGGGTTCTAAAGATGAACAAAGCTCTGATTCTGGTATATTAATTTCCTTAGGATTATTTATTTATTGATTTATTTGGCAAATGTTAGGGTAGCTTATGATTTGAATTCTTTCTTGGCAAATTTAGATGACAGTGATGATAACCTTGATGGTGCTTCGGATGCTGACGCATGGCATTTAGAGGAATAACCAGCTGTATATCCTCAGTTTAATGAAAAAACCAAGTTTGGACTGTTGAAATTTGAGGAGAGTATAATATTTAAGTCAAAAGTTAAATTTATGCAAGCAACTAGGGATTATACAATCCAATTGGGAAGAAAAATTTTATTTATAAAGAATGACAAAGTTAGAGTTAGAGCTGTTTGTAAGACTGAAAATTGTCCATGGGTAGTATATTGTGCATGTAACAAACAAGATGGGTTTTGGCAAATTAAAACTCTAGTTGATACTCACACCTATCCAAGAAGGAGGAAAAATAGAGCTGCCACCCAAACTTGGACACTTAGTAAACTAGTACCTAAGCTTAGGACACATCCTACCATGAAGCATCAAGAAGTTTATGACTAGTTTGTAAGAAAGTGTAATGTGTATTTGAATAGCACATGCATTACTAAAGCTTTGAAAGCTGCTAGAAAGATTGTGGAGGGTGATGAGATAGCACAGTATGGATTGGTGTGAGACTATGCTAATGAGTTACTGACTAGCAACCCTGAATCTACAATACAATTAGGTGTCATCCCCATGCTTGAGAGTCCTCCCCTGTTTGATCGATTCTATGTCCGTCTTAATGCCTGCAATAGGGGGTTTAAGGCAGGTTGTAGACCTTTAATTGGGTTGGATGGAGCGCTTTTAAAGACATTACATGGGGACAAATTCTAACAACATGTGGATAGAATGCTAACAATCAGTGACAGATTCAGAAAATTTTATCAGTGGGGGCAAAATATATATAATATAATAATAATTTTTATAATTATACTATAGTATTATAAAATATGATTATTCCTCAAATTATTTAACTAACAAATTAAAACAATAATAATTTAAAATAATAAATAATTTAAAATTTTATTCTTCTAGGTTTCATACTTTGAAAAGATTGAATAATCTTTTCATTGTCAATACAATCAAATGTCTCTCTTTCTATATATGTCACTAAACAATCATTTAAAAATTCATCTCCCATACGGTTACTGAGCTGACTCTTTATGATGTTCATAGCAGAAAAAGTTCTTTCAACTGATGCAGTTGCTACAGGAAAAACTAAAGCTAACTTCAAAAGAAGAAACATTAATGGATAAACAATATTTTTTCGAGTCTCAACCAATTTCTAAGAAAGAGCACCAATCCTATTTAAGTTTGAGAATTGATCATCAGAATGCACATCTAATATGAAGTTCCCAAGTTTACTATCAAGTGCCAAAAGTTGAGTAGAAGAAAATCCTAATGGATAGAATTGAACTAACTAGATCAACTTCTCCTTATCAAACGCAAAAAATGAGTGTCTTGAATTCAGACAAGCTATACATAGAAGCAATTCAGTATTCACCTCTGTAAAATGATTGTTGAGTTCTTGAAATTGTCTGTCAACTACTTGATAGAATATCTCAACTTGAAAATGATGCAAATTTGAGATCTTTTGAGTTTTGCGTCTTGATCTTTCTTGTGACACAAATATATCATCAATTTTTGGAACAGTAATATTATGTTTGTCACAAAACAATGAGATTTCGTCAAGTAAAAGAGACCAACCATCATCTCTTATAGTTTGCAACTGTTGCTTAGACACTTTAACCAATGCCATAGCATTTACAATGTCTTGATCATTCCTTTGTAACACTTGAGATAATTCATTAGTAACTCCCAAGATATTTTTCATCAAATACAAGTTGAAAATAAATTCAAACAATTGAATGACATTCAATAAATGACATGCTTCAGCTCTATGTTCTGAATTATTTCCATTTTTCTCAATATATTCAAGAACATTGACCACAGAAGGAAACAAAGAAATTAATCTAAGTATAGTTCCATAGTGTGATGGTTTTAGTGGCTAAGAGAAGGGGGGTTGAATCTTAGCCCCTTTTTCGCTTGCTAACACTTGCTGGACTTAGAAGAAACTTTTCTGTTTTTAGCTCGTCCCTAGCCACGAGACATTTTCATTTTGTCTCGTCACTTGACACGAGACATTTTTGATTTTTCATCTGAACAGTAAAAACAGAATTGAAGTTGGAAGAGAGAGAGAAGATTACACCCAGATATATCCTGGTTCAGCTGCTAAGTGCAGTGCAGCCTACATCCAGTCTCCATCACAACAATGATGGAATTTTACTATAATCATCCAGATTACAACTTGTAAAGTGCTAACCCAACTTACAAGGGGATTCCCACAAAATCATGAAACACAACACAGATGTACAAAGGAACTCTAAGACATCTATGGCTTTTCTTTTAATTTTGCACTCTCTGCCTTTTTCCGCTCTATGGCTTTTTCATACAAACCTCACTGTTTGCCTTTTTTCCATGAGACTCAAGACATAACAAAATTAAACAGAAAAATTACAAAACAGAAAACATTGAAGGAGAAGAAGAACTGCTAGTTTAGGTAGCTCTGAGAACTCTGTGCCTTGCACTCTCAAATCTTACTCTTTTTTTCAAACCATGACTGTTCACCCCTTTTATAGAGAAGTGAAGCCTTCACAGTTGAAACACAAACCCGAGCTCAGCTTCTTTTCCTTCACAACAAAACCGGTTCGGCCACAAAGAGAGAAGAGGTAACTCATGCAAAAACCAACATGCAAATACCTCTAGTCCTTCCTTGGTCATCACTCTTCATCAATCCGAGCACTCCATCCTTGGCTTCCTCTCCAAGATGGATTTCTGGCCCTTGATGCTTCATGATGATGATGACTTCATCTGCTTCAATCTCTGCCTTCAACCATCACTTCGCCACTCTAGCTACTCCCTGTGGTGGTGGAGCAAAATCAAAGACAAGCCATGCCTCCAAGATCTTCCTTGCTGGCCGAATCTTCATCCTTTCCTTTTTGAGCATGAAAAGATCAAGATATCCTCACCAAATCTAACCATATTTGGTGAGTATCTTAGCTACAACTCATTTTTATTTTAGTATATTTTCTTGCCATCATTAGCTTGATGGTCTTGATGCATGCTTTCCTTTCTTTTTGGTAGCTCCAAGTAGCTTCCATGGCTTCCTGTGTAATAACCGAAGAAAGAAGAAGAAAGAGATGAGAGAGAAGAGAGAAAATATTCAATGGATTTAAACAATAATCAATGAACAAAGAGAGAGAATAAAAGTGAATTCAAGTTTCCCACTTCCCTTTGTTGAGTAGCGTGTAGTGTCATAATGGCCATCAAATCAATCTTCTCTCTCTTTCTTATGTTTCCAATGCATTAATTAAATTTGAATTCCATCCAAAATGAGAAATGGAATCCTTTGAAGGCAAGCAACCAAATTCAAAGAGTTGGGTTTTTCATCAATGTGCCCCAATCCTATTTTTTCTTTCGGTCCATGCACGCTAAACAAATTGGGCTTGTGACATTATTTAAATTTCTGGCCCAATAGTAACATTTGCTTTCCTGATGAAATTTGGAACATGCACAAAGCAAATGGAAAGCATGTAACACACTTGGGCTTAGAGCAATCAAAATCATTTGGGCCCAAGTAACATTAAATCAGCCATATTCATCATATATTATTAAAACCAAAGGCTGAATGTATTTTGGGATTGCACCAGAAAATTGTTTTCATCCCAATATAAAACCTGCATCACAAAATTATCATATGATTAATTAAGATTAATAATTTTGCAATTAAATATTTTAATAATATTTTAGTCATCACAAATACAAATATTAATTTAGAGTTTTCCAAACTCATCATAGTGTGAACCCCATCTAGTGTCTCCAGCTCTTTTCAAAGCTATTTTTTTATTCAAACCACGTCCTTTAGAAATTTCTTCACTTTGTAATACTTCAATTGTCTTAGTCATCTGGCTATCACGAAGCATATATCTTCGCTTACACGAAACTCCAACAACATTGCACAAATTGGTTAACAAATTAAAAAGCAAAGCAATTTCAACTTGTTTTTTTTTGTAACCGCTACAAGAGCTAACTGAAGTTGGTGGGCAAAGCAATGTACATAGAAAGCATAAGAATTTTCTTTCAATATCAAAGTTTTCAAACCATTAAATTTTCCTTGCATGTTAGTTGCACCATCATATCCTTGGCCACGTACTCTTGATAAACTTAAATTATATGTTTCTAATAATGACTCTAATGCTAATTTTATAGATAAAGCATTAGTATTAGAAACATGAACAAGACCAAGAAACTAAAGTATCAATTACAAAAAATAATTAACAAATAAATTAATGAAACTAAAGTGTCAATTATATCATCACAACAAATTAAATTACGAATTCACAGTTCCTAAACCAACTATATCAAATTATCAATTATCAAACCATGAAGCAAATGAGCAAAAACTTGAATGAAGCAACTAACCAGAGACAGTGTGCTAACTAAGTAACTATTGATTATTATTCAGTCACATAAAAATATAACATTTCAACTGTCCAACAGAATTTGAATCTCATTATCTCAATGAACATAATGGATTTGGTTAGTTTCTCATTAACAAGAACATAATCTCATTATCTCATTATCTCATTAACAAGAAAACCAACACAATACCACCTAACCAATGCCATGTTACACAAAGTCACAAAGACACAAACCATTTCTTTATTCTGAATCTCCACGACCCTACCCAAAAGTTTATTTATTTATAATATACATATGCTATAAATCTATAATTAATTGGTTACAGGTAGACTTGAAAATTGTTTGGTATTTACCACTCTTGAAAGGTTGATTTGGGTTCCCAAACCCCATTATGTACCAAGAGGCAAAGTCCAAGACTGAACTCCAGGACCAGAAGGACGACCCAATAGTGGTGCGGCACCAACAGCAACAGAGAAGAGGATCATACCCCAAGAAAGAAGAACCCAAAGTCCAAAAGAGATTGATGTTTGCTGAAGAAGAAGGTAGAACCGCAGAAGCAGAACCAGACGCCGAACTATCGAGTGCCGAAGGAAGGAACGCAGAAGAAGAACAGCAACAGAACCACACAAATCACAAGCAGTGACGCAGAAGAAGGAAGAACTTGAGAACCACCAGATGCGGTGCAGCAGTGATGCAAGGAGAAACTGACGATCGACGGATTGGCGGAGACGCAGAATGGCGGATTAGCGGCAGTAACTCTGGAGCCTAGAGGGTGGAGGGTGGAGGCGTGAAGCAATTAGGGATTTCAGATTTGGAGAGAAAGGGAGAAAAAGAAGCGTTAGGAATTTGAAACTTTAGACTGGGGGCAAAATTAATTATATAGTGGGAGCAATTATGGTATTTCACTCAGAATTACTACTTATTTTTTAAAATCTCACTGAGGGCAGTTGCCCCCACTAGCTTATAAATAAATCCGTCCCTGCTAACAATCACATCTTTGTGATTGCTTATGCGATTGTTAGCGTCAAAAATAAAGATAACTGGAAGTGGTTCCTAGAGTTACTTCACACGGATCTAGGAGACTACAGAGAGAACAAATGGTGCTTCATCTAAGACATGCAGAAAGTAAGGATATAATTGATTCATGATAACACACTGTTAGGACTAATTTGATTTAATGATTAACATTGAAGAACCATTGTGATTTAATGAAAATCATTGAGGGACTAATTTGATTTATTATCTTTTCGTATGTTTGCTTGGGTGCAAGGTTTAATCCCTACTGTTCAGGAAGTGTTTTCAAGGGTTCACCATCGATTTTGCGTGTGGTATTTGTGGCGCAATTTTTCAAAGCAGTGGGCAAGCTGGGAGTTAAAAGACTTGGTATGGAAACGTGCTCAATCAAGGACAACAAATGAATTCAACAGAAACATGAATAGAGTGAAGTTGATCAATCAGAAAGTTTGGGAGTATCTCAACAAATGGCCGAAAGATGCATGGACAAAGGCACATTTCAGTGAAGTTCCAAAAGTGGATAACATATGCAACAATGCTTGTGAGTCGTTCAATGCAAAAATCAAGCATGAAAGGAGCAAGCCCATCCTAACCTTAGCTGAGGAAGTTAGAAGAATCATCATGAAGAGTATAATTGACAATAGGAAGAAGTTACAGAACTATCAAGAAATTCTCCCCCTTGTTCAGCAAAGTAGACTTGAATCAATGACAACATTGTCTAGCTATTGGATTCCTTAGTGGTCTGGCAATGAAAAAAAAGAATTGTACGAAGTTCATGGCTGGTCAACCAATATAAGGGTTGACTTGGGAAAGCACACATAAAGTTGTAGGTTTTAGTAACTCACAAGTAATAAGTTCATCACTTAGTTATGATCTCTTCAGTCAAGCATGAAATTTTAATTAATCTTTTAATTTGTTTTATAAGAAATTCCGTGTATGCATGCAATATCAGCAATACAGTATAAGAATGACAAAAGGGTTGAAGAGTATTGTTATGAATGGTTAAAGATAGAAGTGTACAGGAGGACTTATTGTTTCAATGTCAATCCGGTCAAAGGACAAGATCTATGAAAAAAAACTCCACACCCAGCTCCAGTCCCACCACCATTTATGCCCAAACCTAGAAGACCGATAAAGAAAAGCAGAAGGGACAAGGATGAGCAACCAACTAGGTCAAAGACAAAAATGAAGAGGAAGTATAACCCCATCAGATGCATGTATTGTGATGAGATTGGACACAACGAAAGAAGTTGTGTAAAGAAGAAAGCTGTAGATGCTGAGGAACACGGCAAGCAGATGCAGCTGCAACTAGAAGTTGTTGCCCCTGGTGCAAATGGGGCTGAGCCTAAAGTGAACTCTGTCCCTGTTGAACATGATCCAGCTCTAGGAGAAATAGCACCATTGCCTGCACTTCCATCACCAAGCCAGCCTCCAACAGAGATTGACATTAGCCAATCTGAAAGCATTTCACCAATCCAAGATACACAACAGGTTGTATAATCATTACTCAATTGTAAAAAATATCTGCTTTTTTTTATAATCTAACAAATGCATATGGTATTAAATTATGTAGGAACAAGTCGTAGCTTACAAGTGATTAAAGGGAAAGCCAAACTTTCTTCCTCTCCTAAACCTACTGCAGCTACACTAGTGGCTATATCTGCAGAGACAATCAAAGAGACAAGTTCAGCAACTACTAAGACGCTGTCCAACTTTATGACTTTCGTGCCTACTCCAGGCTACAAACACCCTAGGAAGACTGATAAAAAACTTTGATTAAAAAGAAATGTGTTCTACTTGACTTTTCTTTTGTATGGGGTTACTTTATATTTTTTCACAAGGCAAATGAAGTTCCATATTAAACATGTTATTTGTGTATTTGAAAGTTGTATCTGTCCTTTTATTTTGGTGTAGCCTTCTTTTTAGGTTTGTATCCTCTTACAAAACCTTATGAATTTGCTGTGGTATTTATGCTTAAGATAATGTTAAGATTACTTACTTTGATTACTAAGTCTGTTTATGGCTTAATATATCTTATAGCAACAGTGATTCTGATTAGTTTGCAATATTTAATGGATAGTTTAGACTTAATCTTAAACAACCAAATTAAACATCTATTCTCATTCAAGTCATGCAATTCAATACACCATGACATTTCAACAGAATTTGGTTTATTTGAAAATACATAACAAACAACAAAGGATCACACTAATTACAACTACCACAAACATGAAAATTATTAGTAGTTTCAAAGCTCTAACTTCAGCTTCCAAGCTACCTAATCTTCATGCCACCTTCACCCTTCATTAATCATAGTCACTTTCAACTTGAAAATCAGTTCTATAATCTTTCTTTGTTCCACCTTCATTCACTCCTTGATAGTCATCATCATCGACCTACTTAAAGTAATTGCAATGAATGTCCTTCTGCAAATTGAAAAATCAAAAAAGAAAAAAAATGAAAAACACCCAACAACACAGAACAAGATGAAAAATCTTTAGCTTTTTACACAACACTCACTCGGTACCTTGGACATGCATAGAATAATCTATCTGAGTTCTTCATTGTCCCAGTTTTTTTATCACAGCCTTCAACCCACAGAAATATGATTCCCTATGAGTCTTCCTCCTGGTTCGCATTGAAGCGTTGGAATCATTACTGTCGTGCGACGGAAATGACACACCACCACTATGGCCTCCATTTCCTATCTCCATGATCACCGCGAACCAACAATTTCAAGTTCTACCCAAGCATATGGCCCTCTGATTATTGGTCGCTACTTATTCACCATCGAATTTAGGATTCGGGTTCATCAACTAAGGGACTGATTTGAACTATTTTAACATACTTACCTTGTCAGCAATACCAGAGTACACCTAGGCGTCTGCAACACTGGCAGTTAACGTCACACGTAAGCCAATGTTAGCCACCTCAGCAAAGGAGATGACGGAAGGACGAAAACAACTCGATTATCTTTCGGGAACTATTTTGATTAACTTTATCTTTAGGGAACAAAAATGGAGATCGATGTATCTTTCAGGGACAATTTGACTATTAACTCTTATTAGATATCAAAAGGAATCATGAGGAGTTAGTGTTCTCTTTGTAACGTTTTTTTATTTGGAATTCGAGAGAACACTTATACTTGGTTTGGTAAAAATTTTTGAAGAGATGCTTTAAGCACAAGCACCTCGTTTTGTATTTGGTAAATTAAAAAGTTTATGTGCTTGTGTTTGCAACTTTTAAAAGTTAGGGGTAATTTTGAAAACACTTAAAAGAAAAACTTTTAAAATTGACTTGTACTTATCAAAATTAAAAAGTCTAATATAACCTCGTACATTAATTAATATTCAAATTTAATTCTTATATTAATATCTATTATAGTATTTTTAAATTTTAAAAATTATTTTACTAAACACATTTATTGTTGCTTGTACTTATTAAAAGTCATTTTTAATTTAATTTACCAAATACAAATACTACAATTTTTAAAAATTTATCTTTTAAAAACTAATTTTTATAAGTTATTTTTAAAAAAATAAAAATTTTACCAAGCTAAATCTTAATTATCAAACTAATTTCTTAAAACTTCTCATACTCTTAACCCTAATTTTTGGTATTGGACTTAATTACAGGAATGGTCCAAATCAATTTACACATAATTATATTTGTTAAAGATTTTTTTTTTAAACAATATTAATAGTTGAATTTACAGATACTGTCTTATGAGTTGTGGATAAAACTTTATTTCAAGTTACACTTATTCTTAACGCTTAAAAATGCTATAAATAATTAGCTATAAGTAAAAATCGGTTTAAACAAGTACTATCTAACAGACCAACATATATAAGATAAAATTTGTCTTTAAAATTTATTAATTATCATGACAAAAGATATTAAAATAAAAAATTGCTTTTGTTAAAATCTAATTATGATGACTCTGTTTATTAATATTATATTTATTTTTATAATCAAAACAATATAACTAACGTATTATTTATTAAAATTTTATATTTTAAATATAATTTTTAAATCTCTTAAATTATAGCCTTATATTATTAAGAGGCCATTGGATTAATCAATATTATATTATTAAATGATATAGTTGACTCTCTGTATTTTTTTATTCATATAAATTGAATATAAATTAAGATATAATTTCTTTATCTCTAAGAATGATACACATTAAATAATTGTTGACCTCTTTAACAATGTTTAATATATGAGCCAATATAATTTTTGCTTTGAAAACATCATTTGAAAATAAATTGTCATTTTGAATAAGAAAAATCAATCAACTCATTAAATGTTTGGTCTAAACAAGAAATAATAATATTTTTAGAAAAAATATTTCAAATTGATCACCATTTATATAATTTTCTTATAAATCATTCATCAAATTATTTTGCTTCTTCTTAATCAAAAGTAGTACCCACAAAAAAATGTGATTTTTGTTAATTTGAGTATTTGACAAAAATATAAAAAATAACATGAATTCATAATGATATTATTTTATCTCGACAACACTGTGAAATAATAATAAAGATTTTTCTAAAAGTTTCATTTAATACAATTATTTTTTTTAGAAATAATTTTTTTTATAAATTGAAAAAAAAGGAAGGAAAATGGGAAGAAAAATGATTGTTTTTCATTGTTTGGTTGAAGATGAAAATTGAAGGGAAAAAAATGGATGGAAAAAAAATTGGTGGGGTCCACCAATTTTTTTCTCTCCAACATTGGAAAGAAAATGGAGAGAAAATTAATGTTTCTCTCTCTATTTCCAATACTACCCCTTCACTTTTTCAATATATATTATAATATAGGGGTAAAATTGTCTTTTTATAACATTTCTTTCCTTCTTATCTTCCTTCCAACCAAACACATCTAAAAAAAATAAAAATCCACTCAATTTCTTTCCTTTCCTTTCTTTCCTTTCTATTTTCTTCCTTTCTATTTCTTTCCTTTCAACCAAACATAGCCTAAGTACTTATTAAGTGTTTCATAACATTACTTATTATTTATAAGAATCTCTTTTTAAATTAAAAGTTTGATTCTTAATAACAATATTACTTTAACAGTGACTGAATTTGATGTTGTAAATTAAATTTTCAGTAATTATTTTTCTAATCACCTACCAAAAATAAACGTGACATAAAACTAAAAAAATTAAAAAGAAAATTAAAGAAGAGAAGAGTATTTTCATTACTTAAAAAAAAAGAAAAGAAAAAAAAAGTGCAAATCGTAGGGTGTTGATTGACTATCCCACAGAACCAAACACACGTTCTTTAACTTTTTTGTGAGGATGCATGCATTATTGTGCTTATAAGATTATATGATTGATAACTAATTAACTATGGCTTCCTATCAGATATCTACATTGACTTTCGCAATGGAATTTGTATGGAACTCCTTAGTCCATTCATAGGGTTTTGAGGAGAAAAAATCTGATTCTCTTATGTTTAGTATGAATAATATAGACATCAAATCCTAATACTTTATCTTGCATAACAATTTGGAAATTATATATTTACTATTGTCCTTGAAGAATATATTAATTTTTCACTGGATAGTATAAATACTGATCGAATAAAATACATATGTAGTAACGTTTTAATTAAGTGTTATTTTCATTTATAACATTTAAAATATTTTATTTTTGTTTCAAACGTCTTATTTTTTCTATTTCTAGTAAAAATTGATTTTTTTCTTCTAAAAATACTTTTTTTCTATTGTTATATTTTTTCATATTATTATTATTATTATTATTATTATTATTATTATTATTATTAGGGTAAGACACCAAAAAATTTAAATTAGGGTTTGTTTAGATAAATTTTTAAGAAAATATATTTTTTCGAATTATTTTTTTTAAAAGATCTTTTAAAAATATAAAAGTAATTTTATATTTGGATATCTAATACAAAAATATCTTTTTCTTTGATAATTATGTTTAAATACAACAATATAAAAGTATTTTTTGTTTATTTATTATATGAGAAATATTTTTTTAAGAAAAAAATTATTTTTAAAATGATATAAATTGTAGCTTCTCAAAAAATATATTTTTTATATTTTTTTATTTTTACTTTGGATTAATCTCTACATACAAGTGTTTTGCGCTTACAAGCTTTACAAGTCTGAAACCCACTAAACACGCTGCTTATGTTTAGGGGTGGAAACAGACCAGGCCAGACTTTGCTCGGCCTGGCCTGTCATACAGTTGATTGGCCTGAGCCTGACCTGCAGCCTGTTATAGGCTCTTTATAAAGTACTAGGCCTGACTTGTTATTCAGCCTGACCTAGCCTGAAGCCTGTTAAAAGGCCCGATAATTTTTTTTTAGAAAAATAAAAATATTATTTAAAAAAATTATTTTTTATTAAAAATAGTTATATGTAATATGTCATATATTTAATATTTATAAAAAATTTTAAACTTCTAACATATTTAAAATATAGAAAAATATTTATAATAAAATATAATAAATTTAAAATATCTCATAATTTTATTAATAATAAATAATTATTTATATATTTAATTATATTTTAACAGGCCCAAGCAGGCCTGACAGGCCTATAAGACTAATTAATAAGCATGAGCCTGGCCTATTAATGTATTAAGGCTTTTAAAAGAGCCTAGGCCTGTACCTATTTTATAACAGGCCAGGCGTAACACAGGCCAGACTGCAGGCCCCTGACAGGCGGCCTGGCCCTTTTCCACCCGTACTTATGTTACGTGCATCTTAAACAAACTTTTAAATCAATTCAAATCAATTAACGCGCAAATATATAACTTCCATTTTTCAAAAGATTTCGTTTCTTTTTTCGAATTTCTTGCCAAATTTGTTGGATCTCCTTCTTGCTTCGTTTTTTTTTTCGATTTTCATGGTTTCTGAAATCAAGCTTTGAAATTGTTTTGAAGATAATGGACACCCAAATTATTACGGAAATACACCCAAACGATTACAGAAATATCCCAAACGATTATAGAAATACACCCAAATGGTTCCATAAAGGATTACAGAAATACACACAAACGGTTACAGAAATACACCCAATGGATTACAAAAATACACCCAAAGGATTAAGAAATACACCCAAAACATGGGGGAGACAGTATATTTCTTCTTGAAATCTTTTAATATTTTGCTGGTTAAAGATGATGCTCATGGCAGAGACAATCTAGAAAAAAAAATCTAGAAGAACAGTAAAACAGTACCTTGAATAATATTTCTTCGTTTTTTCTGGTGATTTGTATATTTTCTTCTTGATTTCTTCTATTCTTCGCGAGGAGTTGAAACGTGTCTTTTGTTTCGAATGTCGTTTGAATTTTGACAGTTTGCGTTTTGATTGAGGAAAAAGAAGAAGAGTGTGAATCTTTACGATTTGCGTTTTGACCGAGGAAGAAGAGGAAGAGTGCGACATAATGAACGCGTGCGTTGGACGCTCGATTTTAAAGGAGTGGTGCGTGTGTTTTTTTTTTTTTTTACTTGAACCAATTTGTATAGCTTGTAAGACAAAAAAACTTGTATGTGTAGCAAGTCTCTTTTACGTTTACTGCTAAAAATTTATCAGACACGTTAAAAAAATAAAAAATATATTTTATTAAAAAAATCTTTTTTATCAACTTAACGATGTTCACATAAACACTTATTGTAACTACTACTATAACCACTGTCGTTATAATTTTTGTCGCAACTAAGAAAAAATCATAATGGAGAAAAGATATTTTTAAAAAAATAATTTTAATCAAAATACAAAAATAAGATGAAATAAAAATAAGAAGTTTCAAATATTAAAAACGAAATTAAGATTTAATTCAAATATTAAGGATTAAAATTAGAAGTTATATATTTATTATTGTCCCTGAAGAATATATTAATTTTCCACTAGATTGTACAAATACTTATGATCGAATAAAATAGAGTAAAATATCATTTTTGTCCCTAATATTTCAATGGTCATATTTAAATTTCTAATGTTTCTAAATTGACTCAATGTTGTCCTGTCGTTAGGGATCCATTAACAGAATTGACGGCGGAACAAAATTGAGACGGTTTTGAAACGTTAGAGACTTAAATAGGACAAAAACGTTGGGGACAAAAACGATACATAAAAATAAATTTTAATTTTATTTTATTTTTTAATAATATCAATTTTTTACTGTACATAGTATTCAATTATTTTTTAATTACATCTATGTAAATTATACTTAATCACATTACTTTCATTTTAAATAAATTAATTTTTTTTATAATTTTACTCTTAAAAATTTTTAGTTATCATGAAATATTTGTAGAATAACAGTAATATGATTAAATATAATTTACTTAGATGTGATTAAAAAATATTGAATACTATATATAGTAAAAATTGATATTATTGAAGGATAAAATTAAATTAAAATTTATTTCTATGTATCGTTTTTGTCCCCAACGTTTTCGTCCTATTTAAGTCCCTAACGTTTTAAAACCGTCTCAATTTTGTCCCGTCGTCAATTCTGTTAACGGATCCCTAACGGCAAGACAACATTGAGTCAATTTTAAAACGTTAGGGACTTAAATAGGACGATTGAAATGTTAGAAACAACTTTAGAACTTACCCTAAACGTTGGGGACAAAAACGATACTTTACTCAATAAAATATTATTTTAATTCTTAATGTTTCGAACTTTTGATTAAGTGTTAATTTCACTCGTAACGTTTAAAACATTTTATTTTTGTCTCAAAATTATTTTTTCTATTATTAAATATTTTTTCTTATTATTCTGCCGCTGTTACTTTCAAATCACTACTGTCATGAAACTACTCATCCTAAAAGTTTAAGCTAATGGGAAAAGGCAATATTTTCCCTCAAACAAGAACCTCTTTTTTTGGATTTGCTTGATTTCCTATTTTTTCACTCCTTGGTGAACCCCAAAAATAAAAAATAGCATAAAGCAAATAAAAGAGAAAAAAGCTTATGTAAAAATCAAACAAATCCAAAAGAGGCTCTTGTTTGAAGGGGAATGTTGCCTTTTTCCATCAGCTTAAGTTTTTGGGATGAGTAATTTCATGACATGGTATCAGTGTTCTATGTCCGAAAGGTCAAGAGTTCGATTTTTGGTGAACCCCAAAAAAGTGTAAAAAATAGCAAATCAAGCAAACCCAAAAAGAGAGGCTCTTGCTTGAAAAAAAAATGTTAGAGATATAACCATTAGTGTTACCTTCTCCTATAGCTTTTGGGATAAGTGGTTTCATAACAACTACAACTACTACTATAACGACTATCACTATAATTTTCGTTGTACTTAAAAAAAATTATATAAAAAAATTAAAAAAAATCATTCATTTTTTTGGTGTTTCTAAAAAATTAATTCTAATAAAAATAAAATAAAACAAAATAAAAATAAAATACGTGAAACATTAAAAATAAAATTAAAATTTAAGTGAAATATTAAAGACACAATTATTTAGCCAGTTATGATTTTTATGAATAAGTGGCACTTGCAAGTTTGGGCACGAGACAAGCTGCGCGTGGGGCCTGTAACTGTATCCAATGATGATTATTATTATTATTTATGAATTTGAGAAAGTATTAAATTATTAATCCTGAAATCACGATGATGATGTACTAGAAATTGAAGCAGTTTGAAGTTTGAACAAACAGTAGAGTAGAGACAAAAAAGAAGGCCACATTTGATGGATGTCATACGTAGGTAAGGTACGAGCACTTCAATCAAGTTCAACTCATGTGAATGCCTCCTAAGTCCTATCCCTACGACTACGCGCCTAAACCACACAACAATGCTAATCAACCAACAACCATCAACCGTGTTCACAACTACAATTTATTTCTTTCACCCATAATCAAAACCACATGCTTATTTCCATCTTCACTTCAGGATTCATATCATATAATACAATGTAAACCCAAAAAACCAACAAAAAAAATCATTTTTTCTTTCCAAGGGTGGTGTCCCCTTTGTTATTATCAGGTAGTCAAAATTACTCTCCTAACCTCCTAGGTGCTCTCCAAGAATAGAACTCATTCTGTAGATTGTGTCTCTATTACTATGCTAGCACCCTCATTATTATTAACTATTATTATTTTGCTGACTCTGTCTAAATAGGGAGAATCAATACAAAAAAGACAATACTAGGAATCATGCATGGCTAAGTTCCACTATGGCCAAATTATTATGCAAACCAGGGGACTGAAAGCAGATTGATTCCCTTGGATAACTCTTTTCCATGATGAATTGACTGCTAGAATTACCGGTAATTGAGCTCATAGAGACAAGAGGATAAAGCTTCTTTAGCTTGCATGTTATTGGAATCCATATGAAGGGCATCTTCATAGAGCCTTCTTGCTTGCTGCAGCAACTTCACCTTCTCTTTACTGGTTCCTGGCCTTAACCGAGATCTCTGCTGCAATGCCACACCCCATCTGAACAAAGCTGCTTCAACAATTTCGAGATCCAAGTTAAACATAGCATTAGGACTTTCAAAATGGTACCATCAAGTAAAAGATATATGCAAAACGAGACGGGAGAGAAAAAGAGAAGAGGAGGGGGAGGGGGGGGGGATGTGGTGAAAGATCAATTTAATATCATAAGCAACAACCTAGCCTTATATGTTGCTTATCGTCGATTATTATTATTTTTTCACTAAGCAAAAATTCAAACAGACAAAGAGCATGAGGCCATCAAACATGGATAAAGTGTAACTTATCCATAAGTTACTTCAAATGTGTCTCCATCTATTATGCATGTTTTTGTTTTCAAGACCTATATTCCGATCGCGGTTCTTCTCAGAGATACAACTTCAAAACTATTTTTACCTTAAAATTCAAATAGGGTCATCATATACGGCCCCCATATGCTTTGTACAGGAAATTTGTCAGCAAAATATTTTACAGATGCACTTGTATGTGGAAATTATAAATTTCAAATTCAGGAGACATTACCATCTGGTGCATAAACATTGCCCTTCAACAACATAGCATCAAACTTGTCAATAGCAGCCAGGAATACTCTTTCAGCCTCAAAAGCAGCACCCTGTGATATTTGAAGACAACAATAACTTCAAACAAAAACAAAATAATAAAACAACAAAAGTGAGCTTATCAAACTGGCATATGAAATCATGCCAACCAAACAGCAAAATCACAGAAGCTTTTATATGAATTTAAGCAATCTGCTTTCTAGTAAGATGTCAAGAAATGCATACCGGACCAATGTCTGCTATCAATTGCCCACGAAAAGAGAGAGCAAGGCCCCAATTATACAGGGCTCTCACATCATTCGCATCAATTGACAATGCCAGCCTATACTTTCTGCCAGCCTCAACCAGAAGCTCTTCACATTCTTCACATACATCAATAAGCAATGGTGCAACTTCTTCTTTACTAGTGATTTTTTTCCGCATTCCCTTCAGTACTCTACTACGTCTCCCAGATGATGGTTGGATGCTACCTGAAAGTAGACCTCGCAGTTCACGACTGATCTTCAACTTTAATTCTCCATGAAGAAGATAAGTGTTTCCTAACTGGCCTACAGCCAATAAACTCATCGGCTTCAGGTCTAAAGCTTTGGAAAATAAGTTAGCAGACCTATATAACATGATTTCAGCTTGCTCTTCATCATGCCTAGCCTTTATAAACACTTTTGCTTGCTTTTGAAGTTCGGTTGCTTCAGCAAGGAACCTACCAAACATTTCATCATCTGATGTCTTTGCAGATGAAGAAGCATTGAATTCACTCTCACGCCCAGGCAAGTCATCACCATGATGCTGATTGCGATGATCATAATTCATTGCATCTTCTTCAAATGGAGACCTATGAGGCTCATCATCCCTCTTGTCATAAGAAGACGTGAAAGTTTCGCGCCCTTGATTGAGCAACTGCTCCTGCACAAAGGAAGATTCACTTTCCCTGTGTTCCATTCTGACTTTCATGCTTTCAGAATCAAGAAGATTGTCATGGGATTCCCACATGTCTGTTACACTGCTGGAATCCATCTTCAGAGAGAAACTGCGATTATTTGTGAACCTCAATCCTTTGTTCCGGTAACTATATTCTTTCTCATCACGAAATTTATTAGTTTTCCTGCCAACACCTCCTAATCCAAAATCATCATTCTCGGCAATACCCTTTGTTCTTCCATTTCTGTACATATCCGAAACAGATCTAATTGAAGAATCTAGAGAAGAATCCAACTTACCATTCCCTCTACTATCTGAATTTGAAGCCTTATCTTCAACAGGAGGCACAGTACCGTTTCCTGGTGCTTGATCCAATGCTCTATCCACTGTCTCTTGCTTAGCATTTTCTCTGACTTTGTTAGAATTCGAGGTAACTGATTTTTCTCCAAACAAACTTCCAATAGATTGTAGCATCTGGTACCCAGCTTCTCCAGCATCTTTCTTTCTTCTACTACCTTTATTGTTCTCAACAAAAGCCCCATTAGAATTTCCCTCATTATCAATTAAAGCCTTCACAATATTCCTAGCATTCAAAGCCTTCAACTTTATTTTATCTGTGACATCAACATACCCAAAGAAATCACTCTCTTCAATTTTCTTATTCCTGATGGCAAATTGTACATCGCTCTTCAAGTTATTGACCACACCATCGAGTTCATCAAAGAATTCCAACAAGCTCCTCAATTTCTCCGAAAACTGCTTCGAATTCTCGTCCTTATCTTTCCTCTTGGTCCCGCTAATCCTGGCGTCACCGAAGGCACCGCTTCGGAAAAACCCTACGACGAAACCAACCGCAAAAACAAGAGCTGAAGCTGGAATAACAATGATGGAAGAAACCCTAACCCTGGAAATCGCCATGGCGCAAACAAGGCCCAAGATGAACACGAAAACATTCTTCCTATCATCGATTCCAATGGAAGCGAGAAAGCTGCGCAGCGAATCGGAGTCACCGGCGACTGCAACCTCGTCCCAGCCGCCATAGACAGTCGAGCTAGGAGCACACGAAGCTCTTAAGGGAGAAGACGATAATTTGAGAGATTTGGTTCCAAGGGTCCATTTTCTGCTGGAACTGAGAACAAAGCTGCGGCTTCTGAAAACATTGGAAGGGAAATGGAAGAGAAAAAGGGAAGAAGAAGAAGTAGATCGAGAATTTAGAATATTAATTGGGTTTTTCGAAAATACGATTTTCATGGAGGAGTGCTGATGGAAGACAGGTTATTGTCGTTGGAGTAGTTCTAGCTGAGTCCACATAGTACACTAACGCGATCTTCTGTTGCAGAACGATGATGTTAGAATGTTAGTTAAAGCCAAGTATGAAAACGACATCGTATGGTAAACATGCCCGCGAAACGGTAAGTCGTTTATATCAACTTGGTAGGTACTTAACGGCTCAAAGTTGTCTCATTTTGTGACCCCATCGCAAGACACGTAGTTGGGGGGTTAAATGTTGTTATTGTGGAAGCTGCAGTTCAGGTGTTTGATAAATTTCCTCTGAGAAGAAGAGATGAATAATTCAGGGCCTTTGAGAACAGTGATTACCGGTGCTGGAATCATATTGGGTGGAATAGCCGCTTTGAACTTGGCTTCTACTGTGACCCTAAAAACGATTTCCTTTGTTTCTGAGAAGAAACGGGTAAAGATGCATAAGCTAAAGGGGTTTTCTTTTATTTTTCTGCCATGGTTCTTTTATCATGCTCTTGTGTATATGTTCATATATTTGACATTTTTTCCCCAGAAAAAGACAGCGTTGCCTTGTATGGCCTGTAGAGGGAAGGGATTCTACATATGCAAACTGTGCAAAGGGAATGCCACCATTTCATGGTCACCAATGTATGATCCCATTGCAATCAACCCTTGCCTTTGTCCTACTTGTGAGGGAAACAGGTTACCTTGCTTCCTTGTTTCTCTTCTCTAGTATACCAATTGAGCATCACAAGATCACTTGATAATTGCGGTTACATGAATTCCAAGGAAATTACCAAGTGCTTATAAATTTATTCTCTTAGAACATTGTGACCTGCGAGTTATCCTCATCATGTTTCATGGCTTTGTAGGGTCCAACGCTGTCTGAATTGTCTTGGAAAAGGCTATGACTGATTCCAACGAGCGTCCAAAGGAAGGGTACAATTAAAAAATTTGGTTAAAATTTGTGTTTCCCATTTAAAACACATATTGTAAGAGATAAATGCTGCACTTCTTATGTTCAGATTTATCCTTTTTGGTACAAACTAAGCCTATTAGCTATGCACTATTTCTGACATTTTGAGAATGAATTGTTGCTTACTATGGTAGTGTGTCGAATGCCACTAACACTTGCATTATTAGGGTTAGGCTTGTTTGGGGTGAGTTTAGTAATTTGTTTCAAGGTTCTAATAACTTATAGTTACTAATACGTTTATTCATGATTAAAAAGAAAAAATAAGAATAACCAAATTGATCCTGCACTTTGGAGAGTGTCAATCACAAAGTGTGTTGCAGGAGAATATTAACAACAATTTGACCAAGATGCTAAGTCTAGACTCTAGACATTGAATTTATTGTCTACATGTAAATTATAAAATTT
Source organism: Arachis hypogaea (assembly GCF_003086295.3). Lineage (NCBI taxonomy): Eukaryota > Viridiplantae > Streptophyta > Magnoliopsida > Fabales > Fabaceae > Arachis > Arachis hypogaea. Next base: position 107,079,861 of record NC_092036.1, on the reverse strand, counting down.
CAACTATTGTTATGGAATTCAAAAGGCTAACTATGCAAGTAATGCAATTTGATTTATGAAATAAATAAATGAAATAAATGCAAAAAGAGAATCTCTCAAGTAAGTTCAAATGACATAGTCTTTCTATCCTCACCTAAAGGTTTTAGATTTAAATCTCACTCCTAATTTTGAAAAAAAAAAATCTCTCAAGTGGGCTGAAGTTTACTTTTAGGCCACTAGTTCTTAACCGTGAAGGCCTAGATCCGTTTTCAGGGCCTTCAAACGTTTATGGTCCAGCGTTCTATCTTATAAATGCGAAAATTATTATTTCCACCTTTTCATGACTATGGTTACTGGTTTGGTCGTGGGCGAAAAGCGAAAGCCACACTATTCTTGTGGCTTTGCCTATTAGTATTAGTGGATATGAATTGGTTTATGTGTGTAATGCAGGTGTTTATTGTGATAAAAATAAGGTTCCCCTAAGATTTAATAAAAAAGAATTAAATACACCATTAAGATATTTCCTAGAACGGCAACCCAAATAATAATAATACTTCCTAGCATAGTTTAGTAGATTTAAAAAAAAAAAATTAGTTCTCACCTACTAGCACGTAACTTCTTAGTTCTTACCAAGATTTCTATTTCATCCGGCTGCCGTAATAGCTGTCAAATAGAGAGGGGAGGGTGGATTTGGCTATATTGTTTTGTCGTTGTAGCATTATTGTACCTAAAGGTTACAGGTATGGGTAGTATATGGAACTTTGATGCATGAACATCATTGTCCATGAACTATCACGGTCAGAGAATCAGTTTTAGACTTTTCACAAGAGGTTAAAAGGAAATAATAAAATTCTTTATAGAAGTGATATTTATTAGACTCTTATATTATCAACCCTATCATGTTAGACCTATCAAATAAGGACTAGCTTATCCTTTTACGCTCCACTCATTTAAGATGATAAGTCTTTTTTTTGTTGACGAAGTTAGTTAGGAAAGAGCAACACAACATTAGGTAAAATTAAATAAGGATAAAGTATTTTTTTTTTTGTCGAATAATATTACATATTTAAATTTTTTTATTAATTAAATCTAATTAATTAGTCTAATATAATAAAAATCAGTTATGGTTAGTATTATTTTAAGTTTTATTGTTTAACTTGGTTCATTAAAAGACTTGAATATATAACATTATTCTTTTTTGTCCGATTAATGGTTAAATTAATTTTTAAAAAATGAGTCATTTCTAAAAGGTGAGTCATTTTCTAAATTTATTCCTAAAAAATTGTATTAATTAAATTAGTTCTTTAAAGATTACAAATTAATCATTTTTATCATTTCGTCACTCAATTAATAGTTTTTGTCAATGATTAATGAAATAAAAATTAACTTGATAGCATATATGACACCTAGCATGTCTAATTGGACCTTGAATAAATATGATTATGAAAATCTATCAATTTTATTTTCCCAATTATATTAACCCTAATCCTAATATAACCTTGATAAATCTTCATAAATATATTTGTTCAGCGTCTAATTATATATGCTAGCTATTATGTATGATGTGAGTTAACGTTCCATGTCATTAATTGTTTACGAAAATTATTAATCGAGTGATTGAAGGATAAAAATGATTAATTTATAATTTTTGAATTACTAATTTGATTGATAAAATCTTTCTATGACAGAATTTAAAAAATGAGTCATCTTTTAGGAATTAATATGACTATTAATCCCTTTTTTGTCCTTAAATTTTATGATTTTTTTCAAAATTCTCATAATATTAAATTTCATTCAATGTTGTCCTAACGCTTTCAATTTATTCATTTTTGTCCCTGTTTTTTTATTTGTATCAAAATTATTCTTTAAAATTTTTAATCTTATTCCTAATATTTTACATAGAGTTAATGTCCAAAAATAATTTTGACACAAATAAAAAATATTTAAAAAAATTAAATACAATTAAATATTAAAAATATTTAAAAAAATCATCAATATTAAGAATAAAAAAACGTACTTTACCCTTAAATACTACTCATGAAAATAATAGTTGCTAGATACACGTGCCAAGTAGCCACTTTCACTATGTTGTTTTCTTTAAGGTTTTATATCTGCTGAATTTCCAACCAAGTTTGACTTGAAATTTTTTCATGGCAGCTAAAGTGTAGGATATTTGTGATTGCATAAAATAAAAGTCTTTAATTCTATTAAAAAAGAAAAAAAAGGGAAAAAGAAAGAAACTAAATAGTTCACTAATTACAAATATAATGTTGGATATACATACATGTACAAGCAACTGAAAAGCATTGATGTAGTTCAATTCAAAAGAGAAACATTATGAGAGAGGAAGGAGTACAAATTAGTTGTGTTTGGACCCCATGATTCAGAAGCTGCCATGCCCATGATGTTATGTCTGAGACAACAACAAATCAAGATCGCATAACGGCATAAGGTTGCCATTGCTGTTTTCCCCAATTCCCGGGTACGTGTCCTTCACTGAAATTTATGCTCTCCCCATTATATTATACACATGTAATTAGTTTAGCATTTATAATAAGGTGCTGATTATGCTACATTTATTTAAATTGTGCTGCTTGGTTCATACATGTTATTATATGATACATTATCTTGCAGGGGTTTGCCAGATTGGCCACACTTTGTTCAGTGCATGCTCCAAATTATTGAAGAAGAGGAGTGGAACTCTGATACACACTCTGCTCTTAAGATATGCTGAACTTGTTTCTTTCTTTCTGCATGCGTCATCCTTGCTTTAATTTGCTCTCATCTTATTCCAATTCATCTATCTCATTAAATTAACCACATTCTGCCAAGTGCATGCCAATACATTTGATCAGAGGGTATATCTCAGATTCCTGTGTACAAATCAAGTACAATCCCACTTCATATAGTATAGCAGCTTTATCAAATTAAATACGTCTGATTAGTCATTACCTGATTATTTTTATTCACAGGTCAAAACTTATTATAAATCTCACTCTAATACTCATGTAACTTTATATTCTTTTATAATTTATTAGAATTACATTGGCAACCTACATCTCAAAGAACCAAGGTTCCGGTTATCCAACTGTAGAATTAGAAATTTAAATAATAAAATAATATATTATGTATAAAATATATAATCTTTTAAAAATTAATTTTTTTATAATTTATTATTTTAAATCGATTAACCAAATTTTCAATCAATTTGCTATCAAACAGTTTTATCTTAAACCTATTTTTAGTTATAAAAGTTGAATTGACCAATTCAGTTCGATTCTTAAGACTATAAAAAAAGCCTCATCAAGATTCAAAACCTAAGAAGAATTCAAATCAATAGATTAAGTGAAAAAAGAAAACAATAACTTATCAAAGACTACATCTTTTGTTACTTAAAATATGACCCAACATGCATCCAAATCCAGAGCAAGGGAGTAAGTACATCACTTGTCTATTCAATATGAATGACATTTATTTGTTGTGTTTAACTTTTGTCCCAATTTGATTGCGGGTTCGTTTCCTTTATACAATAAAAACAAGAAGACATCATAAAAGGATGGTGGGGTGTAGAGTGATGGCACTTTTGAAGGGTTGGGGAGAAGTATGTTATGGACCTTTGAGTCTTCCTATATATTTGCCACTCTGAATCACTGCAAAATTAAAATCATTCAGTTCTTGCTGCCTCAAATTGTAACCAAAAGGACAAGATCTTGCAGATAACAAAAATAAACTCCAACAATTTCTAAAAACTATATTAATAGAGCTACATGTATGGAATAATGATTAGAGTTATTGGCTTTATGTGAAATTCATGAAGCAAGAATTCAAAGTAAGATAATCCACAAATCCCAGTCACCAAGTAGGAAACAAGATTTGTGTTGCCATTGAATAATCAATGCCACAACATATATACATGAAGCATCCAATTCCAATTCAAAATTAATCCATCATGCATTTTTTTTCATTATATCCTCAAAATATTTTGCATGAATAAGTTGTGCTTGAATTCCTCTCTTTTGGATAATTACTTTCCCTGCCTGTTCATGTGATCAAATTATTATTAATTTAATGGAAATGAAAATGTGAAAGAAAAAGAGTGTATATTTTATGGGTCCACAAGATCAGCATAATGAAATGGGATATCTGTGACAGCTAGTAGTAGTGTATGTACTCTACTCTAGGGGGAAACAAAAAAAAAAGATACATAAGACTTAGGAAGAGATAACTCTTTGTTTGACTGATGTATAAAGTTTTAAAAGCGAGGAATATGATGCAGCCAAGCCTCCCTAAAATACTAACAAAGTTAGATTTAATAATTAACACTCATCACATTGAAGTTAGCTAGTTTCTCTTGAAGCTAATATACTAGGATATATATTCTTCAAATATGATGACATACATAGACACATTATTATAAATACATCAGGTAAACTACAAAAAATATACCTGAATTATTTTGTAATTGATAAAAATATTTTTAATTTTTATTATCAACAAAAATATCTTTAAATAATTTTAAAACAAAAAAATACACATTCATAAATTAAGACATTTAATGTTAATTAAAAAGAACAATTTGATAAATAGAATTTTTTATATAGTAAGTGAGACTCTAATATTGACGAGTAAGTCACGTCATATATTTTTTTAACAGAGCAGGTCTTTAAAATTATTCGAGAATAATTTTATCGATAATAAAATTTAAAAATATTTTGTCAACCTCAAATGATTCGAGTGTATTTTTAGTGATTTATTTAAAATATTATCCTACACTAATTTTTAGGTTACAGACATACAAAAACAATTTTAATGTTAAAAATAAGATTAAAGACAATTTTGATTTTGACCCTATATCTTAGAGATCAAAATAATACTTATTTTGAGAGTAAATGATAGGAGTATATATTACCAACTACATTGACAAGTACTACATATATACATCATCAAATAGCATCACATACACCTAAGTATATACAAATACAAGAGATATATAGATATGTATATAATTTGAGAGGTGGTGGGCGCAAGTATGGACCCAAGAAAAGTGACCAAAGACAGGTCCCCTACATTCATAATTGGTTCACATGCATAGCAAGAATATCATAAATCATAAATTAACATCACTACTGTATTACTACTACTCCGTACCGTAATTTCTTATGCATATACTCATCATCATTCATACGTAGACACATAAGCTATATTACTAACTCCACTTTAATTTCCAACCCCCCATTTCAAATTGAGGTGGTGAATTCAATTTGGAACACGGGTTCTTCGTGCATCCTCATTCCTAGCTGCTATATACCATTTATTTAATTTTTTTCAACGAATAATGTATGTTCATATCTTAATGTGTATATATGATGGAGTGTTAGACAAGAAGAACCAGGTATCTCTATGATCAATATATGGCAGAGTTTACGATGTCGTTTGCATGCTGCTCCTGCTTTCTATGCTTTGTTATTCGAATAATAAATAAAAAAAAGAAAAGAAATTATTCTTGATATGCGGTTTACATAAGCTTTAAACACAAAGAGAGCTTGCTTTTGACCAATTCACTTTTAAAAGCTTCGGTTTATAATTAAATTAACTAATTAATTAGTAGTTTATATATCCTTTTACTAATTACTTTGGACTGAAGAAGTAATTTATATATCTGTAATGCACCCAAAAAGATCATTTTGACAATCATTTACCAAATATGAAGGTGAACAGTGGATACTACAATAAGAGAGAGAATAATTTGTAGGCATAACACTATCTATCGGTGAAAACTCAGATGTAGTCGACTTTATGTGAAGTTGATAGTTGAGAGTCGCTAGATGAAAATTTAGTAAAATCAGTCAAATTATTTAATGACTCTCAATTATCAACTTTAAGTGAAATCGATTCCATCTGAGTTTCCACCATATCTATTATTACCAAATATTTTATTATGTACTTCTCTCTGCTCTTTCAATATATATATTAAGTGTACTAATATATAATACGGTGCACTCCATAATGATGTCTTCCCAAAAGTGTTTCTGGACTTGTTCTACCAATGGCAAGGTTAGCCAGGAAATGTCATATATGTAACATCCATCAATATGCTTCTCAAGTCCTAAAATTAAATCATAGTCATTCAGAGGTTTCAGCACATTCTTGATGAATATATTGTGTTACTATAAATATAAATAACATTAGCTGTACACAAAAAATATTAAAAAATTATCAAAATTTATTATTTTTTATTATTATTTTAGTTATTAATTAAATTTCTTTAATTTAATAATTCAATAATATATTTTAATTTACATTTTTGATTAATTGTTAATTAAAAATAATAAATTTTAACAGTTTTCTAGGATTTCTCTTGTATAGATACTATAATTTATTTTTGAGAGTATGTTTAGTTGGGTGATGAAAACAGAATGAAAATTTGTATATGTATATATGAACTAGTTCTATATAATTTTTTTTTATGTTTCAACAACTTTATCTGTGAAAAGTTTTTAATGATAAATTGATAATTTCATCAGCATATACGTTTGCATACCCGAAATGTCGTTATAGAATATGTTTGGATGGAGAAATTTGGAGATAGAAGAATAAAGAATCGTTTCAAGCATACCTCAATTAAAGAGACATATATAGAGAACGATAAATATTGATTATATATATTTAGCAAGAAAAATATATATAATATTAGAATTGATGGGCGTTACTTTTTGGAAAACCGCTTTAGAGAGAACAATAACTAGTGGGTTCGTCAGCAATTGGCCTGACTGCCTGAGACTAAGAGCATGCCTCAAACAAAAGAAAGAAAAGGAAAACAACACCAAAAGCTTTTAGTTACTTCATATATCCCTTTTTGGCTGTCTCTATTTTCTATACAAATCCGAAGAAGAAGAATTAAACGTGAGGACTATCCAAAAAATGCCTTGATACCCCTCTTCCCACCACTCCTTCCTAAACAAAATATTATTTCATTTCAAAAAAGAATGAAGAAGAAATAAAAACATTTTCCACGGCTCCCATAAAAATCTAAAGATTCATTTAAGGCTAAACGTTATTACCTGCCGCAGAAAATACTAATTTTTAAGGAATCTTTACTATTATGCTTTTTGACAAAACAAAGTTTTCTTAATTAGGATCAATATGTTGCTGCCCGTGTAGCCTCTCATTCAGTAAAAGATTCTTTTAATTTTAATTTAAATCTTTTTAGTTATATCTAAGACAGATGTCAATTTATTTTCCTATGAATAAACACCCTATCAGAAAAACTAATTAATTACACCGAAAAAAAAAATTAAGAATCTATATTTGTTCGAGTGAAATTAAATGTATGAATGATAATTAATAAAAGTGTCACTTTTTGATACCAAAAGAAACATGGGCTCTCTAATGTGTTCAATATACTGTACACAGATTTAATGGCATTTCAAGTTAGTAAAAGCAGACACCCTTTTGTAAACTTTTGTTTTGAATTAATAATAAACGTCACTCTTATATTACATATAATTCTTAAAAATTATAGAAAAAGGGTAAACAATTTTGAAAGTATTAGAACGAGTCCTAATAATATTGTGAAAAATTGTTATAAAAAAATAGTGATGATAATAAAGGGTTAGTTGATGTATTATATTGATTCTTATTCCAAGTCAGATTTTATTTGATGTGTGGCATGTGCAAGATTTGAATGGCAACAAAATTAAAGTGACGGGTTGGTTGTGCATATAAAATGTGAAGCCCACACCCACACACACTTCCATAACACATATGTTACCTTAGAACCCACCATGGCTACCACCATCATCACCACACCCTCAAGAGATAATAATAATGAACCTGACTACGACAGCAGCTCCTCCTCCGTCACCACCACCACCACCCTCCCTGAATCCACCCGCAGCTGGATGAGCAACCTCAGCTTCAGCAGCCTCCGCCGCCAGAGCTCTGTCTCTGTTTTCTCCTCGTCCTCCGCCATCACAGACACCCCTTTGTTTCTGACTTCTTCTTCTCTCCAAAGCAAGCCGCACAAGGCGAACCAAGTTGCATGGGAGGCCATGCAGCGGCTCCTCAGCCACCACGGGCGCGTGGGGCTCGACCACTTCCGGTTGCTGAGGCGGCTGGGGAGCGGCGACATAGGGAACGTGTACCTTTGCCAGATAAGGAACCCGGTGGTGGGGCTTCCGCAGTGCTTCTACGCCATGAAGGTTGTGGACAGAGAAGCACTTGCCATAAGGAAGAAGCTTCATAGAGCGGAGATGGAGAAGGAGATTCTTGGAATGCTTGATCACCCTTTCTTGCCAACTTTGTACACTCAGTTTGAAGCTTCTCACTACTCTTGCTTGCTCATGGAGTTCTGCCCCGGCGGCGATTTATACGCCGCTCGACAACGCCAGCCCGGCAAGCGCTTCTCCATTGCTTCCGCTAAGTAAGCACTTTTTCTAGTATTATAAATTATCATCCGAGTGCTAGGGGCTAGCAGTTTTTGTGATTTGTAGCTATCAATTGTTCATTATTAATATTTTTAATGGTATAAAATTATATTTAATGGCGTGAGTGTGTGTAGTTTCGTTATGCATGATAGAATGGTGCTAATTAAGTTAAGAAATTGATAGGTTCTATGGAGCGGAGACACTTTTGGCGGTAGAATATCTTCACATGATGGGGATAGTGTACAGGGATTTGAAGCCGGAGAACGTTCTGGTGAGGGAAGACGGCCACATAATGCTATCGGATTTCGATCTCTCTCTCAAATGCGACGTCGTTCCCAAGCTCCTAAGGACCAAAACTACCACCAGATTGGAACGCACCATTAAGTCCACAAAGACCAGATCCTGCGCCACCGCACCCATCCAACCAGTACTCTCATGCTTCTCCCTATCTTCATCAAGAAACAAGAAACGTTCCCCGACCGTTACAACCGTCATAACAGAAAACGCTAACCACGTTCAAGAACTCGATCCAGAGCTCGTAGCGGAGCCAATAGAAGCAAGGTCGAAATCGTTCGTGGGAACGCACGAGTATTTGGCGCCGGAAGTGATCTTAGGTCAAGGCCATGGCAGCGCCGTGGATTGGTGGACTTTCGGAGTGTTCTTGTATGAGATGCTGTACGGAAGAACGCCGTTCAAAGGCGAGAATAATGAGAAGACGCTGTTGAATATTCTCAAGATGCCGTTGGTTTTTCCAAGGATTGCGGTTACTAGTAGCAAGGAGTATGAGGAGATGGTGAAGGTTCAAGATCTTATAAGCAAGCTTTTGGTGAAGAATCCAAACAAGAGGATTGGCAGTTGCATGGGTTCTCTTGAGATTAAGAGGCATGACTTCTTTAAGCCTGTTAATTGGGCTTTGATTAGGTCTATTAAGCCACCCGAGGTGCCTAATCATATCAATAATAACATCCTTAGGAGTAGGGTTTTCATGCCTAGTAGATTAACCAAGAAAGAAAGAGATCAACCCTATAAGCTTAGTCATCATCATTTTGAATACTTCTAAGAATGTAAATACTTTACCTCAACTTTTCTCACCAGATATATATGTGTTTCTTCCTTATCATCAACACATGAAGCGTACCTCTTTAGCTTATTTTTTTACTCATGTTAGATATTTCAAGAATTAATTTATTATAAATTTAAATTTTATTTAAAAATTTATTATTAATAAATAAATAATATATAAATAGAATTTAAATCCTAACATTTATTTAAGGAGATTAGTGAGACAATCAATGCTTGGTTATGAGATTAATTATTACTAGTATTATTGTATGAATGACCAAGGGCACTATGCATTGAACTTGCAATTTATTCACTCATTATAATGATATTAATAATGTCTCAACCAATAAATTATCGGGTAGTTGAGGACTTGTAGGTATAAAAAAGTGTGATCCCCATATGTACCCAAAGGAAAAGTGGGATCACATAATTGTCCTAATGTGACTCCCATGAAAGCTTATATGAATTCATGTGATGACAATAATTACACTTCTCATTGACGATAAAATTGAAGGAAGAAAAGAAAAGGGAGCAGAAATTAAAAAAGAAAAAGAAACTTTTAGTTAGTTTAACAATATTTTTATGTATAGAACATTGTATACTTTATATTTTCCCTTATGGCTGTGTTCATATCTGCGCATTCGTATGTCCTTTTCACCGAACGAAGGAAAGGAACAGAAAGTACATCGTTCCTGAGCTACTTTATCTACTCATTCTTTTTGGTAAATTGTGGTATTTATCTATTAGTCATTATAATAAGAATTTAAGATTCTAAAAGCTCATTTGCGGTTATGATTGCTCATATTTTACGGTTGAGAAATGTACTTAAACAAAAGCTTACTCTAATCAAGGGTAATGAATATCTAGCAATTAGTTAATAATAATAAAAGCTGAGAGGAGATTTGGGAATTGTGTTGCTAAGTGTAATGATGAGGTAAGAGAAGGGAACAAAAGGACCGTAGGCTGTGTGGACCATATACTTTATTAATTATTTATTTTATTTAATATTAATATTTATTAATTATTATGATAATTAATAAATATTAAATAAGAAAAATTTTAACATTTTTTTTATTTTTCTAATATTAGTGTACTTTTTAATATAGTAAAAAATCATAGCAATCCTAATTTTTAAGAATTTTTTGTTTTTTATTGTTTAATCTTACTGACATAGAAACTAGAGAGAAACCAATCAAGATGCACAAGGAATCCTTTTCTTACCTAAAGACTAAAATATCTATAAATAAATCATAGTATATTCATTGTTAGTGTGTATATAGTTTATGAGAATATACGAAAATACGAAAATTATTTATATTATAGTCATTTGATTAATTTAAGTAATTGAAAATAAATATGATTAATAAATGATATATAAGTAATATATTTAATATAATTATTAAATTTATGAAAAAATATATTTAATAGTTATTATATTTATAGTTATTGTTTTTTATTTTTATTAGACACATTTAATTTTAATAATTTAAATTAATTCAATGACTATAAATATATTTTTACATTTTTATATAAAAACTTTATTCTTATATATCAGATACATTCCTTAAGTAGTATTTATAATGACTTATCTCTTAAATAAGAGAAATATTATATACAAATTTTTTTGTTAATTAAGTTTAATTAATTTAATTTAACATAATAAAAATCAGTTATGATTAATATTATTTTAAATTTAATTATTTAATTTAGTTATACTTAGTTCATAAAAATACTTAAATGTATAGTATATTATCCGTTAAATAATTTCCTAAATCCAATAAAATCATGGTTTAAAATTTAGTTGATGATGACATAACAGAATATAGCACACTAAACTAATTAGTATTAAACTTGTAAATGTATTTTAGTCATAGAGTTTATTTTTTTTTCCTTAAAGAAAATTATTGAGAAAGGGTAAGGTAAAAAAAAGTCATCGTAAAGAAAAAAAACTAACACCACCGACTACTATCCCTTTAACTCAAATATATATGGCAGTTCAACTTTCTTCCACCATAAAAGAGAGGTTTCTAATTTAAAGATCATGATCTGTATCATTTAAGTGATAAACTTTTGTCATATATCTCTAAAGGGAAGACAGAATAAGTCACCATTAGATTTAGGGGATTGTAATGGAGTACAATATTAATAGGAAAGGATCAGCTTTAAGCTTTTATCATGACTCTCATCTCATACACTTCTTTAAACACATATATCAGCTGTAACATGTATGTGTCCAAGTAGTCAGGTACTCATATCACTTTTTTCTCATTTTCTTTTTCTTTCTTTATTTGTGCTATGAACACACTCAAGAGTCTATTATGGGTTAGTGTTTTTAATGACTATTACATACATATGGTTCATACTTGATAATACTGAATCATAATTATATATATATTTTTTTTGGATAATTATTCACATTATTAATATAAAAATTAATTATTTATATATATATAATAAATTTATTTATACTGATGATACATACATTAAAATTATATATAACAATCTGAACCCCTGTATTCTATAGTAGATCTTTTGAGTCTTTGACTTTGACTAATACCTTTGTCTATATTCTATTATTCTCATATATTTGAAGACACATACCCTTGACTATTACAATATGTCCAAACTGCAGAGACTCATAACAGAAATACTGAAACTTAATAATTAACAAGAACAAAAGAAATTAGGCTCCAAATAAAGTGTATCACATTGCATGTGTATGTTGCACAAATCGTGTGAAAAAGATTAATTATGTTTGGAGCCATCATAGCAATAAGCCAATAATGCAACCCTAACTTGTCGGTTAAATCCTAATCCTTGCAACCTGTTCACTTTCATCAACAACCATGCATATCCCATATGTTAAGTTATCACCAATTCAGCATACTATATGGTGCGGAAAATTGGAGTCTGTTGTTCTTTTCAATAATATTATTTAAAGGGAAATTTCACATTATATTTACTATTTTAAGATAATCAAATAATAGAAGTTATTGATAACTCGGTCAAAGAATAAAATTGGGGTCAAAATGTAAAAGTCTAATGTTGACTAAGGACCATCTATCAGTGTAACAAGTTTGACAGAGTAGGCTTCTTGAATAAGGTAAGAAATTGAAGGTGTGGTTAAAAAATTGAAGAAATGAAAAGAATCCTAGGAGGACATAGTTGAAACTTGCGACTGGCCCTGCTCCACGAAAAGGTAAAAGTAAAACTCAGTGGGCATTGCATTCATCATTCATGCCTTTCAATTTTCAACTTTCAACTTTCAAGGATATAACCACACGCTAACAACTACAACAAAGAGTAATTAGGTTAAGGAAATTATTAATTAACGCAATATATGTTTGCCTTATATAAATCTCGTTCAATATCGCATCATGAAAGCAGAATAGTTAAACTGTGTCGCCAAACGCTCATTATTGCATTTTGTTAACTCGTCCAAAAAATAAGTAGAATAATGTTTTCTAACCTAGCTACATGGATATATAATATGTAAATTTGGATGTACACATCGTAACAAGTAATATGAACCAACATGGCTTATGCAGGTTGTTGACCAGTATAGCTGATTTCTCACTATTTGGAAGAGAGATAGAGATTGAAAGATTAAGACCGAAACATAGAGATTGAGAGACTGAAACTGAAATAAATTTTAATATTGTGTTTGGTATAAAGTGGAAGACAGAGATTGAAATAAAAATAAAACTCTAATTTAATTTGCATAAATGATAAAGTTAAAATTAATTAATTGAAATTGAAGTATTTTAGGTATAAAATATTATTAAAATTTCAATATTTATCCCGAAAAATTTCAGTCCCCTATATCCTTATTTTTTGGAGGTACTGAAATACTGAAAGTTTGGGGATAGAGATTGAAATTTTAGTACCAGTTTCTAGACTAACAAACATAATACTGAATCTCAGTCTTTCAGTCTCCGTCTTATCACTTCAAAATAAATGCTACTTCTTACTGAGATTGAGAGATAGAGACTGAAAAACAGAAACTGAAATATAAGTTTTAGTATTGTATTTGGTATAAAGTGAGAGATAGAGAATGAAATACGAATGAAGCTTCAATTTAATTTGTACAAAAAATAAAGTTAGAATTAATTAATTAAAATGAGATATTTTAGGTATAAAATGTTATTGAAATTTTAGTTTCTTTTTCTAAAAATTTCAATTTCCTGTATTCCCATGTTTTACAAGTATTGAAATATTGAAATTTTGAGATACAGACTAAAATTTTAATATTAATCTCTGCGTCAACAAATATGATACTAAATTTCAGTCTTTTAATTTCTGTTCCATATTTCAAAACAACCACTGTCTTAAAGTATAAAAAGTAGCACTAATATATCTTTTAATTTACTTTTTTTATTAATTAATTGTGTATAATAATAAAAAAATAAATGTTAGTTAAGATGGTAAATACTAGAAGTCATGAATTTAAATATTAGACATTGTAAAGTATACTTTTTTAAGAATCATATATAATAAATAGTATTTTAAAAAATTATACAGTAAACCTTTCTTATTTAATTTTTCATTATATACAGTAAAAATAGCTGATGATTTTATTAGTTATTATATTAAACCTAAAGTATATTCATCAGGTTCTATTGTATTATACTAAATTTTTTATTGTAAATAGACTCATCTTCAGCTAAAATATAAAAAAACATAAAGATGAAATAGACTCATTTGATTATCATCGAAGAAATAAAGAGTCCATGAATAAGAGGATTAAGGGTTTAGAAGTTAGAACCGATTGAAGCTATTTAAGGAAAGCGAATGAGCGAAGCCCAATGTCATCAAGGTTTCATTAACTTTATTATTACTTAGATTATCCATTTCATTAATTTCATTGTTCGTTTCTTTCAACATTTTCCAGATCGTGATGGGAGTAGATACTCTCCACTAAAAAAAATGAAGAGCACTCAGATAAAGATATTTAAAATATTTTTTTTAAAATGTTTTTATGTTGTGTTTGAATTAGTTTTTATATAATTTATTTCGTATTTCTCATATATATTATTAAATTTTTCAAAAGATTTTTTTTAAAAACAATAAAAAAATATTTAATTTAGACTAAAACAAAAAAGTAATAGATTAATTATTAGATTTTTTTAAAAAAATTATTTACATAAAAAATATATCACATTTATAAAAAAAATATATATATATATAAAACAAGCTGTTAAAATTTTTATAAATAAAAAATAATTAATTTTAATTCGTATAATATATAAAATAATTACTATATTATTATTATATTATAGATTAAAATTTACTAATTTAAATTTTATTTTTATTTTTAATATAAGCATTAGAAATAAATACTTTTTTATAACAAGATGTAATATAACAAAATATATAACATTAATTAATTTTTAAAAAATTCTGAAAAGATAGTTTTTTTAAATAAAGTGTTATTAAAAAATTAACATTATAAAAACTAATTTCAACCAATATGATATAATAGGTTATTAAATATATTTAATATAAAACACATTGAATATAAATTTTTATTGAGGTTAAATTTTAAATAATTTTAATTGAATTTTAAATATTTTATTTTAAAGAGTTAGAATATTTTAACATTATTTTTTTCGTATCTTTTTAATTGAGTCTTTGATTTTTTAAATTATAAACCTTATTTATAATTAAGAGTAATGTTTTAACACCACCAATTAGTCACATATATAAAAATACAAGAACAATTCTATTGTCATAATTATAATCTAACTTTATAAGCAATACAATACAATAAAACTATATATAAGTAATATACCTAAATTTTATCTACATCTATAGTCACATTTCATAAATAATATAATTAAATTATATTTATGTTTATAATTAAAATATGAATAAAAATACAAAAAATTATCAGGATGGTTAATTTTTTTTGTTCATATTTTTTTTATTATTTTTGTTGTGAAAAGTTTAATTATTTTAATAATTAATTATTTTTTAAAAAAGATAATTGAATAACACAAAAAAGTCTTATTAAGAGTAATTTATTTATATATGATTAAAAAATAATTGAATAATTATATACGGTAAAAAATTAATATTATTAAAAAATAAAAAAATTATTTTAAAATTAAAAATAAGTTTATTTAAAAATAAAATTAAAAATCATGATTTTTTTTCCTTTTTCCAAAATTTCTCTACGAGTAATTCTATAAATATTTTATGATAAATAAAAATATTAAACTCGTATTAAAATTTATTCTAATAAAATTTATTTTTATTCTACTAAACGTTAAATAAACTATTGAAAAAAATTTTGTTTCCTCCATTTGAGAAGAATGATAAACTTTCATACTTTTATATATTATGTTATGGCAATAATTTCGCCTGTTATTTTTTAATGTACATAATAATAATAATAATAATAATAATAATAATAATAATAATAATAATAATAATAATAATAATAAACAAGTATATCACAGTAAAAAAAGAAGCACGTTACCAAATAATTTATCATCCGAATTATATATGAATCAAATTGATAATATGAGGACTAACATTACAAAAATTGATAACAAGGGCTTACAAAACCTTTCTTAAGATCATAGAAAAAAACGTTTATATTTGTGTGATATATAAAACAATTATCATAATGTTATATATATAATCTTTTATAATTTTTTAGTTATTATTCTAGGGGTGTTTACAGATGGGATATGGCTGAAATTTCGATCCAATTCGCACTAAACTCATTATATCAAATTCGATATTCGCACTTTATGTTTGGATTTATATGGATATGATCTAATATAAGAACACCCCTAACTACTACTATAGGTTCATTGTTGCAAAAGAATGCTTCTTTTATTATAAACCATTATTAGATCTTAATTACTCTGCTTGAAAATTTTTTTAAAATGTCTCCACAAGGTCTCGAACCAAGAATCTTGGAGCAAAAAATCCTCTACTTGCCACTTAGCCATTACACTTCTAATTACTATATTTGAAAAATACTAATTATATAGTATACATAAATATCTAATTTAATTTAATTTTTATTTTTTCTATTTTTAAAATTATATATTTTAATTATATACCATTATTAATATAAATATAAATTTTACTAAAATTTTATTAATTTGCTTGATCTATTTTATTGCTAGTATTGTGATTAAGGTTATTTGTTTTGATGTTAGTGTTAAAATCTACTGATATTATAGTTAGATGATAGGTTTTGTAAATTAATTATTTTTTTATTATGTCAAAATAAGATACTATTGTAGTATTAAAATTTTATGATTTTTTTATATTAGTTATTTTTAGAAGTTGAGACTTGATTCTTCATAAAATGTTAGTGAAGATATGTATTTCAAATTTTAATTTTAAGTTTTTAACTATTTTATATTTTATATTTACGTGAGACCAGTTTTATCGGTTCAACCAGTGATTTATCGGTTGAACCAATAAATCAGTGAACCAGTAGCTTGATTGGTTCGATCACTGGTTCGGTTCTAACAACTATCTTTCAATCTAATTTCAAAAATTTCGATTTACTTAATTTAGTCTTCCAACTCAATAGTTATGACTCACATTGGTTTCTAATCTTATTTTTGTTACTGTCTCACAAAATCGTTAACGACATGCTGAGATGGACTAATGACTGCTACATTATACATTCTAGCGACTATTTGATGTGATAATTGAAATTTTTTTACCTTATTTTTTTTTCAACTAAACACTTAAAATCCTAATATGAGTCACGAATACTTAAGTTAAAAAATCAAACTAAGTAAATTGAAACTTTAAAAATTAGATTAGAGCTCGAATATAACTTCAAAACTGAACTTTAACTTATGTAGTGATTAATTTGAATGAGAATCAAATAAATCAAAATTCAACATAATTTTTATCAATGTTTTCAAATTCAAAATTTCTATACCAAAATTAACTAGGATTTTTCTTTAAATTAAAAATTTAATGAAATAGTGACTTTAATTATCTTAACCAATGTCCTAATAAATTACTTTTATATCTTAAAAAAGCTGTATATGAGAAGAAAATAATTAATTTGTCTACTTTAATAAATAGTTATTTTACTAAAAGAAACTATTTTTTTAAAATTTTTTAAGAACTAATTAATATTATATATATTTTGTTACACTACCTTTAGTTATAAAAAAATTATTTATTTCTAATGCTTATATTAAAAATAAAAAAAATTAAATTAGTGAATTTTAATTTATAATATAATAATAATATAGTAATTATTTTATATAATGTATGAATATAAATTAATTATTTTTTTATTTATAAAAATTTTAAGAGGCTTGAGCTTGTTTTATATATATATATTACTGAATGTGATTTTTTTATGTAAATAATCTTTTAAAAAAATCAAATCTAATAGTTAATCTATTATCTTTTTGTTTTAATCCAAATTAAATATTTTTTATTATTTTTGGAAAGAAAATTTTTTGAGGAATTTAATAATATGTGATGAGGAATACGGAATAAATTATACAGAAACCAATTAAAACGCAATATAAAAACATCTTTAAAAAAAGACGTTTTAAGCGTCTTTATCTTAGTGGCCACCAAAAAAATTGGATGGTATCCAGTATTTAATTTAACCATTTATTATTCTCTCTTTTATTTATTTCTGGTCTTACTTATAGAATCAAAGGTAGAAAACTACATTGTATCTTGTTAAGTGTTAAAAAAACTCGAGAGGATTCATTTCCGTCAAAACTCAAAACTCAAAACTCAAAACTCAAAACTGTGGGATTAATACACTGATAGATACTTTAAATGTTCGTGATATAAAAAAATTAAAATATTATTTAAAAATTATTAGTTTATATTTTTAAAATTTTTAATTTAATTTGATATATTTTAATTTTATTTATTTAGTTACTAAATTAAACTTTATATTTACGAGCTTAGATCTTTTTGTTTTAATCTAATAAAAAGTTTATAAATACTTTTTAAATTATCATAGTTGTCATATTGAGTGATTAGATGTGTAAACTCTCATCTTTTTAGGTTTCTTAGTGAAACTATAGTGTGAACAAATAAAGTTGAGTGACTCTAAGCCTCTCTTGTTAGCTCGGTAGCTTGGAAAATTAGGTAGAAGGTTGAACGAGTCCTTTCAATTTAATTTTTAAATTATGGTGTAGATAAATTAGATTGAGAAAATCATTTTTTTGTTACATCAAAAAATTGGATAAAAATTAAAGAATTCATTTTGTATTTAATTTCAATCTATTATTTTTGTTTTTGTTTTAATTTTAATTTTAATTTTTTTATTCAATTTCAGTTCATGCCTTTTTATTTATTATTATTTGGTATCAAATTTCAAGTATTAAATTAATCTTTATTAATCTATATTTATTCTTTTTATGTCCAAACAAAAATTTAGTATCTCTTGCGTTCTTCTTTGTGCTCTTGTCTTCTTTGTGCTCTTGTCGCCTCTGTCTTTTCTGTTATTATTTTGTCATTTTTATTGATTTTATTATTTAAAAAATATTAAAATACTGTACAAAAAAAAGAAAAAAATTGTATTTGTTCTTTTTATTTATTATTTTTTAACTACAAGATTCGAAAACGAATTTTTTTTAAAGAGGGGGAGAATGATACGTGTTTCAAATGTTCATAATATGAAAAGTTCAAGTATTATTTAAAAATTATTAGTTTATATTTTTAGAATAATATTCCATTTAATTTTATGTATTTTGATTTTGTTTATTTAGTTACTAAATTGGCTTTTATGTTTGTAGACATAAGATTTTTTTTAACCTAATAAAAGATTATAAATACCTTCTAAACTATTGTAGTCATCATATTGAGTGATTACAGATATGAAAACCTCCTATTTTGGATTTTGTGATAAAACTATAGTATGAACAAGTTAGATTGAGAATTTCATTTTTTCTTGTATCAAGAAATTAGATAAAAATTTAAATGTTTTTCTTTGTATATTTAATTTTAACTTATCCTTTTTATTTCTATTTTAATATCAATATATTTTTCAATTCTTCTCCGCATACAAACGTTTTTGCTATACAAGTCTTGTAAGTCCATATACTCAATTACACCTAACACGCGCCTCTTCTGGCACGTCTAATCCACGCACCTCTTAACAGATTTTTCAATCAGCGCGCGAATATATAACTTCATTTTTTTTGAAAGGATTTCGTTTTCTCTTTCGAATTTCCTCTGTATTTTCGTGCCTTCTCTCTGCGATCTCTTTCGTGTGTTTCTCTCTGCGTTCTCTTTTGGCGTTTACGTGCGTTCTCTTTGTTCATTTTTCTCGATTTTCATTATTTTGAAACCAAGCTTTGAAATTGTTTTGAAATCAAGCTCTGAAATCGTTTTGAAGATAATGGATTATTCAACTTCAGATTGTCAGTTGAACCAGAACAAAATAGATTTTGAATTTGAATCCAATGAAGTCCCTAAGGTGTGGTTTAATTCCAGTTAATATTTTTGTTAGTAGTTTATGATTGTGGAACTGAATAATGTTGTGAACCTTGCCTATGAAATTTCTTGTTCATTGTTCATTGTTTGAATTGAATGTAATGTACTAGTTCTAATAAATCTTCTGCATTTTATATTAGACTTTCGGATATAAATTAAGAATATCTGGGTGTAACGTGGAAAAGTTTGGGTGTATTTACAAGTTCTGACTTTTCAGTTGACTGAGGGTGAATTTTCTTATTATTTTAGTTGAATTGTTTTAGTTTCTGTTTGATGATGAGTTATGAATCTAATTTTTGTTATTTTTTATTATGGTTTTATAGTTGTATTTGCATTCTATAGTTTATGCTTGTTTTAATATGGTGTATTGTGGACTATTTTAGGTATATTTTACAGTTCCTCTGTGATATTGATGAGCAGTTTGTTCCCAAGGTTGGGATGACTTTTAACACCCTTGAAGATGCTGCAAAATTCTACAAGGATTATTCGAAAGTTGCAGATTTTTCTATAAGAGATCGAAGCACAAATAAGAAGGAAAACGGAATTAAGAACCAATTGATTACATGTAGCAAAGAGGGAAAATGAAAATCGAAAATATCTCCGACGGAGAAGACAAACCCTTCAGCAGGATTAAATTGTCCCGCATGAATTTATATACACATATTGAAGGACATCGGTGTTTGGATCATTTCCAAGATTGTGTTGCATCATTCACATCCTTGATGTGCAAATCAAGTAGAGATGTTTAAATAGCACAAGGAACTAAGCATATCTGTCGTCGTACAATAGAGAATAACAAGAAAGTCAGAATCAGACCAAGCAAAACTTACCAATCATTTGTGGCAGCAGCCGGAGGTCACCGCGAGTTAAATTTTATCGAAAAAGACATAAGAAATTACATCACAAGAGAAGTGTAAAATATTTCGGAACTAGAGAATGCAAAAGAATTCGGAAAATACTTATTAAGAATGAAAGAGAAGAATCAGAATTTCTTTTTTGAGCTCGAACTCGAGTACGATCAGTTGATTAAGCTTGCTTTTTGGGCAGACGCAAGGAGCAGGGCCGCCTGTGAGTATTTCAGAGATGTTATTTCATTCGACATCACCTACAATACAAAGAGGTAATATGTTGTTCTGGTTTATGATTTTGAATTAATGTTGTTTTATAAATCTGCAGCAGAGGTGTACATTGGATTTTTTGGGTGTAGAGAGTTATTATTTGGGTGTATTTAACGACTTTATTTCTGTTTCGTCGTAATCTGTTTCAGGTATAATCTGGTTTTTGGTTCTTTTGTCGGGGTAAATCACCACGGTCAGTCAACACTTCTAGGATACGCTTTGATGAAAAACGAGGATATTCAATCATTCAAATGGTTATTTGATTGTTGGCTTCGTTGCATAGGAGAAAATCCTCCAAAAGGGATTCTCACCGATCAATGTACCTCGATGCAAAGGACTATCGAGGCTTGTATGCCCACAACAATTCACCGTTGGTGTATTTGGCACATCATGAAAAAGATTCCAAGCAAATATAACAGCTACAAGAGACAACTAAAAATCGAACAAGACATGAGACATATTGTTTGGAACTCTCATACCAAAGAATTATTTGATAGGAATTGGAATGATTTTCTGATAAAGTAAGGTCTTGGGGACAACAAGTGGCTTTCAGGTTATGTTTTTTTAAAATCTACAGCAAATGTGTAAATTGCATGTTTTTGGGTGTGTTATAGTTTTGATTTATGTATTTTTTTTTTTTGCAAAACTTTACGAAGACAGTCATATATGAATTTCAGTTTATCTTGATCACCACTTCTAGGTCAGGATGAGACGCACACAAAGGAGCGAGAGCATGCATACTTTTTTTAACAACTTCATTACGTGAAACAACTCACTTATCCACTTTGTTAAATAATGCAATAATTGCCTCGAAAGCAGGAAGCAAAGAGAGAGAGAATCAGATGCTGCAGATTTTCACACCGTCATACTGTGTGCAACAAAATTCTCAATAGAAGCTCAGTTTCAACACGTGTACACTCACCAGAAGTTCAGAAAAGTTCAAGCACAATTCAGAGGGAAGGTGAATTGTGTCACAAGATTAAAGAACTCTACTCTAGGCTATTCGGTATACAAAATTGTAGAACAAGTTTCCAACTCAGCATTCAATAAGTTTGCGGTTACATACGACACGGTAGCAGCCCAAGTGAAATGTTAGTGCTTATTATTTGAGTCAAGAGGAATATTGTGCCGTCACGCCCTAAGTGTGTTAAGCTTTGAACGAGTAAACAAAGTGTCACCGAGATACATATTAGAACAATGGAGCAAGAACGTAAATAGGAGACATACACACATCAAGAACAGCCATGACGAGCTACTGTTGGAGCCAAGAAGTAAGAGGTTTGACGAATTTGTGTTTCGTTCGTAAAATATATGCAAATTTGCATCAGAATCTGAAGAGCTCACTGTGATTCTACACCACACCTACGATAACATCGTGGTTGAGATGCAAGAACTAAAAGGCAAAAGCAAGGGAACATGTTTGTTATCTCACGAAAATACTAACTTTGAATCCATTAATGAGCTTCAAAGCCCTCCACGAATTAGAACAAGAGGACGTCCCAAAAATATACTAGGTTCAAAGTTGGACAAACAGATTGCAAATGCCTCAAGAAAAAAGAAAATGAAAGCTCTAAGAGGGGTAAAAGTGATGGTCTTTAAAGAGAGGGTAATTGAGTTTATTTTTGTTAATAGTTTTTGCTAATATGTGAGTTTATTTTTTTCAGTTGAACCATTTTGATGGCGCATCAGTGGTGCAACCAAATTCCAGCCAATGTCATGGACATGTTATTATGAATTATCAGTTCAGAGATCCAATAGCACAGGATAGATTTTTGGGTGTAGAATGACAGTATTTTGGTGTACCGATAAATTTTTTGGGTGTATTTATGCATTCTCTTGTTTTTGACATTTTCCTTTTTTTATGTTTGAGATGCTGCTGTTTGTGATGAAAATTAGTGTCTTGAACTATCTGAAAGGATTTGTTTGTTTTAAATTTACAATACATATACAATTCAATTCCTAAGGAAGGTAACAATTCAAATTTCTGAATTTTCATAAATTTTGGATAGATTTTCCTTCGAAATATGTAAGATCGCAATTTGGGTGTATTCCGGTTATTTTTGGGTGTATTATAAAAGTAATTCGGCGTATTAGTATGTTTGGTCTTGTTTTTCTTAATTTTGTTGAACTTGTAATTAATAGCTTTTGAATACAACAGAAACAACTTTGACAAAGAAAATTTATGCAAACAAACTTTATACTAAGATTGGATTAAATATTCATAAATTATACAAAAGTGTTCAAACTATTCACATACTACACAACATTCACACTAATCAGTGTCAAAATTATTTGAATCTATTTGACAATACGGACTCAACAAAGTTGCAGATGGTTTGGACAATCTTATTGCTTCACTTTTTCGGATGGCTATATCTCTATCAGAATTTATCTCATCAAACAAAATTTGCGAAGCGTATTCGACCCTGAAGTGGTCCACCTCTGCCTACAGTTTAAAGAAATTTCTTTTATTGAACTTCGTTAATTTAGTAAATTAATATAGAGTTATATATTTGTAAATACAATTACCTGTGTCCAATTGTCCCAATCATATCTCCCCCTTTTAATATTTTCTGGCTCGATTATCTCAAGACATTTCATTACATAAATGGCACAATCAAAACTGAAAATAAAAAATAAATTAGCAGAATAAAATTGGACAGTAAGAGAAAACACAAAATTTTTAGAAAAAAAGATTTATACCTTATTTTTTGGTCGAGAATGTTGATATATGGTGGTTAAATTTTATCATCATCTTTTTTGAGAGGTTGTCCAACTGCATATACCTCATTCTAGAAATTACATACCCCTAAAAACTAAAAACAAAGCAAAATATAAAACTACATTTAAAATCTATTTACACCCAAAGGATCCCACATTACACCTTATTTTGAACAGCATCACACCCAAATATTATAATGCTAACAACAGTGTTATACCCAGGATTTTTTAGAGAAAAAAGAATCAACTCACAACAAATGTATTAAACTTCATTCTTGACGGGGCGAGACATTTCTTGTTATAGGGGTCAAGAATACAAAATTTTTTCTTTCTGACATCAGCCATCCATATCCATCAATGATCCGCGTGGCAAACAGGTGCAAATATCTGAAGTTTGGCCAGATTGCATAGTGTTTTAGTTTAATTGGCACATAACGAAAGAATTGTGATAAGAAGTTTTTGAAACAAAAACTTACAAACGGACGGGATGCTAATTTTTTCAGGTCCAAGAAAGGGATGAACATTTTATAGTCTTAAATGTCAAATGGCTTTTGAGATTTTGTATGTAAGAACTCACTGCCGGCATGGTTCCCAATAGCCATATTCTGTAGAATTTGTATAACACCCAAGGAAATAGTTACTACACCCAATACATTACATAAATACGCCCAAAATTGAGTTCAATACACCTTACCACAATATTAGGGGAGAGATAGTAAATTTGTTCTTCAAATCTTTTAATTTTTTGTTTGTTCAGAATCAGACACATAGCAGTCACAATCTAAAAAAACAAAAAATCTAATTTAATTACATCAACATTGCAGTCACAGCTCATAATAAAATCATTAATCTTATTCTAGTATTACCTCAGCTTCAATATGTGAACGAGCTTTTAGAGACATGAAGTGGATTTTAGACAATTGCATTGGTTGTTCGGCATTGAGGATGCACACTGACCCCACTCATTAGTGCTTTCATCCTCATATGTCTTTACATGTGTTGCCCAGAGGTAACACTTTTCTTTCAGGTCGTCCGATAATTCCGTCCTTCTCGCAGGAGTTTCAAATTTTTCAAAAAAGTGGTCGTTAGGATGCACCTTTTGGAGCCGGGAGTTCTATCCTCTGCAAATTTTAAGGCTGCCGCAACCCTTGTGTTTGCAACTTACTCTGCCAGTTCCTCTAAATCTTCAACTTGAATCGGGCTCTCTTGACTCTTTCCCTTTTCAAATCTTGCCCATCCCTCCTGAGACAGAGTTTTTTCTTGACTTGAATCAGTGAAGCTAAGGATGAATGATGTCACCAGAAATCCTTTCGGTACAAAGGATGCTGTCTTGGTGATTATCATCAATGCAGCAATGGCTTGAGGGAGTGGTTGATTGTACGGTGAGATATAAAATAGTATAAGAATAAGAATTACAAATGATATCAAAAGAGAGTTATATTATGTACAACTTACATTTTTGAAGGAGCTGCTGCCACTGCAGGTGTACCATCAGCAAGTTGATGGAGGTTGTGGAGTGCTGTACGGTTAAAGAAAAAATTTTAAATAAGAAAAAAAATAAATTCCACCTTAATTCAGCAGAGTTACACCCAAATAAGTACCAAATACACCTATATATAAAAGACATGTAACCAAATATTATCCTTTAATTGTTTCTTCACTAACTTTTTTGCTCGGGGACTTTGGAGGGGTTGGTTCAGTCTCCACAGGGCTTGGTGCTCTCGTCTCCGATGGCGGCGTACATAAAGCGGAACTCTAACTAAGACAAAATTAAAAAGTTAACAAATTCTCTTAAAATAGAACATTAGAAGGTTGAAATTTAGTTGTAAAACTCACGTCTCAAGAGTTTCAGATTGAGAATGTGTGTCCTTTCGAACGGATCAGTGAATGATTCTTCTTCAACATCCAACCTAAAATTCACCAAAATTATGTCAGAATACACCCCAATCATTGAATAGAAACACGGCCTCTATTTTTATGAGAACTTACATAGTTGCATGTATTTCTTTTTTTTTCTGCCTTTTTTTCTTGAATAAAACATTAAAGGGCTTTTTCTTCTAAAATATATATATATATATATATACACAATCAGAAGCAGACGATGGTAATACAAGAATTAAGCAAATGGCAATAGAAACAGAAATTACAAGCTATCACCGGGTTGGTTTACAATGCTCTGTTCCATTTGTATTTGAAACACAGGATCATTTTCACTTTTCAGGTTGACCTTCGACATTCTAAGCACAAAATAAACATCATTCAATATAAGCAGACTATTTAATTACATCAGGATCTACGAAATTCTATCAAATAAAGGACCTTACATTTCAGATGAATCATACTGAGCTTCTATCAAGGGGATTCCAGCTTCCGGTATGTCTACCTTTTTTTCCGGCATCCTGGGAAAGCAAAAACAATCATCAGCAACAGAAATACCTTAAAATTGACAATATACACCCAAATTCAACATACCCTGTGCAGCTTTTTTATTTGTTTTTTTCTTTTTTAAATCTTTAAAAATTTGTTGTATTTCTTAGGTATTGATATCAACTCTGACAGTATATGAAAGAGAATAAGTTAACAAATAAAATTTTTTATGACAAAGAGGAAGTTAGCTTTATAACGTATCTTACAGATCATAGGATTCGGTATCTTTTTCGAAAGACGAATTCTCAACAATGTGTTTCTTTTTCTGGATTGCGTCTTGGAAAGGAAAGAACTATCAATCACACAAATTTAAAATTTACAATAAAATATTCCCAGAAGAAATGCATACTTTTTGGGTGGAGTGTGAACTTTTTTCTGTGATTTTTGTTTTATTATTAGTTCTGATTCTTCACTTCTGATAATAAATGAGAAACACTCTATTAATAGATAAAATTTTGATATAAACAAAAAAGAAGCCAATCCAATTAGAATTTCAAAATCTTACTCATCATCGGATTTGCTTTCACTTTTCGAAGAGGAATCCTCCACAATCTTCTTCCTCTTTCTGGATACCATTATGGACAACAAACAATCATTAGAAAACTACACTCTAAACATGATAAAATACACCCAAAAATATTACTTACTTTTTAACTGTCCTAGTGTGTTGTTTTCTTATTGTTGTTGGTTCTTTTGAGTCTTTTTTAGACTCAGACTCAGAGGAAATAGCAAATTCACTCTCGGATGAATCTTTCTCGGATGAACTTTTCTTCTTCTTTTTTGCATTTTTCTTTTTTTTTTATTCTTTTCTTCCTCTTTCATTTTCTTCAATTTCTTTTTCAATTCTGCTCTCTTGACGATGCCTTGAAATAGTTAAAACGTTAGTTTACACTATCTGCATAAATCAAATACACCCAAATTAGAGAAAGTATTCTGTTCAGTTACCATATGACCGTCAATTTTTGCTCTAATTCTCTGAACTAGTAGCTCCCTATTCGAATGGCTAACCCAGGGCCATTCAAGGATTGTTTCTCCTTTGTTGTTTGTGTATTTTGTTTGATGAAAATATTATCATCAAGGCATAGAGGCAGCCATCAATCGATTTGTTCTTTTTTCGAATGATAATTGGTTATGCCCTTAATGATAAAATCGAGGACATGACTGCCCCAGTTCTACTCTATTATATTGTCCAGTCAAAAAATTGGAGGCATGTAGATACGAGATACTTTATTTATGGTAGTTGATAATAAGAACGCCATTTGAATATAGAGGATGAAAATTCTCTTGAACATTAGGCGATCTTGATTGTTGCCAACATCGATATCCATCATCTGATCGGTTAGATTCTTTAATGTTTTCCCCTAGAACCTTCTAAAAATTTCTTTGTTCTCGTCAGAAAGGTCTTTAAAACTCACTTTTTTCAGGAAATAAGTTTCCTACAAAAAGAACACCAATTACACTCTAAATCACTTGAAATACACCCAAATATCAGCCATATACAGCTAAATTTGTTTCTTGATTACATGAGATCAGAAGAATAGATTACAAAGAATGCAAGTATAAATATTTTCCGTAATTAGTTACCTGATGCATTGAGGCCAATGACAGCTCCTTTTTTTGGGTTTAATTTTCAATGAATCGTGCCTTGTGTCCAATTTGTTTTTCTCCAAATTAAAGGAATTAGCCAACTCCTTCAACAATTTGTGTGGCACATTCATCGGGGGGATGTGCATCAGACTATCAAATCTTAATTCACAGACGATGGCCTTCTTTGCCTCGCTCATTTTTTCAAACTTTTCATTCAATAGTCGCGTGAAGCATCTCAAATCTTTGGTTTGCTGTAAACAAAGAAAAATGAGAGTCAATTAAATAAGATATATTTATACTAGGAAAAATTGAGTTGGTCTAAGATATATGTGTGTGTGTGTGCGCGCGCGCTTACATTATATTTTTTTCTACCTTGGCTCTTGCTTGTCATTTTTACTGTAAGGAATAAAAAATATTATTAATAGATAAAAATACTAGCCAAATAATAGTCACGTACACCCAAATACCATCCACATACACCCGAATACCAGCAACATACACCCAAATAACAGTCAAATACACCTAAATACCATTCACATACATCCAAATTCAGTCACATACACATTTTATTTTTTTCGATTACACGACATTATATGAGTTCAAAATGATATTCAAGTCAACCAAACATGCATACAATGACACTACAAGCGCAAGCACAAACACAACAGCACCAGTTACACATGAATACTCTTGATATATACGAGTCACATACACTTGTATTTTTTTTAGATTACATGACATTATATTAGTTCAAAATGATATTTAAGTTCAAAATGTCACTAGAAGTACTAGTCACATTCGAATTCGATTGATATACACCAAAAAATCGGCCATATACACCCAAATATGAGTTTATTTGAAAAACATTACAAAGTTTAGATGTATACAAACTCACTTCCAAACATACAAATATGTACAAAAACAGATGAAAAAATATGTTAAACCATTCACTAAAGAGTACGTAAAATAGTATCACCGACTTGAAAAATTTCACCAGAAGAGTAATATCCAGGGACGGATCCAGAAATGTTATCGTGGGGGGCCAATAACATATATAATATTAAAGAAATATGCAAATAAATTATAATGTAAGATGCATTACAAAAATATACCGATAGAGAATATATATTTAAAGTACAAACAAAATAAACATACTTTTACTAACGAAGTGGTACACGTTGATTCTTCATATCATAAAATTCATCGATAATAGAATCGGTGTCAAATCTTTCAGCAATCTTCTTCTCAATGTAAATCAAAAGACAATTAGCAAGAAATTCATCTTCCATTTTATTTCTGAGTCTATTCTTCACAATATTCATAGCTAAAAAAGATCTCTCAGTTGTAACAGTTGAAACAGGGAGAGTTAATACCAATCGAATCAAACGATCAATCAAAGGATATGTTAAAGACTTTCCTGTCTTCGTTAATCCTTGACATAACTCCGAAATTGTGCATAAGTTAGTTAACTCAACATGATTAGGAACATCAAGTTCATAATGTTGAGCTTGCATTCTAATGTGAAATTTCTCTTGGTCACTGAAGTCACCTGGATAAAATCGTTCTACTAATTCACATACTTTGTTGACACTGAAGAACTTATAATTATCTCTGGGATCTAAAGTTAAACTTAAAGTAAGCAATTCCACCATATTATCATTGAATCTTCCATTAAGCTCTTGCAACTATGTATCAATTACAGCCAGAAATAAATTAACACGGTAATGATGCTCCACTGAAATTTGGTCAATAATTTTGTGAGTTTGGCCTCTTCTATGAATATGCAATGCATTCATATCAGGAACCTCAACTTCATGTTTCTCACAAAACAATATAACTTCTTTTATGAAAGCCTCCCAACTTGATTCTCTCATTCGTTGGATTAAAGTCTTGGTAGTAGAAACCAAAGTTAAAGCATTCAATATGTCTTGATTTTTTCGTTGCAAAGCTTGACAAAGATCATGACTAACTTGCAAAATATTTCTCATCAAATGTAAAACAAAGACAAATTCAAAGGATGTGATAGCATCATAAGCAACACTAGCATCACCACAAGTGGAGAAATTACCTTCTTCAGTGCTTTTTTCAAGAACTTCACAAGTAGCATCAAACATGCATAGCAAGCTACGTACAGAATTCAAATGAGACCCCCATTTAGTATCTCCAGCTTTTTGTAAAGTACCAATTTGATTAAGTCCACTACCTGTCACAAGTTGATCATTGGCAATTAAGTTTGCAACATTATTTGCTTGAGCAACCCTTAACTGATCATGACGCTTAGGAGAAACAGTCACAACATTCACAATTAGTGCAAGTTTTGAAAAGAATTGATGAACATAGCAAACTTCTTTGGCTAAAGAAACAAGTGCTAATTGTAATCGATGAGCAAGACAGTGAATGTAATAAGCAAAAGGACAATCTTTCAAAAACAGAGCTTGCAATCCATTCCATTCACCATGCATATTACTAGCTCCATCATACCCTTGTCCCCTAAGATTTTGAACATCAAGATTATGACGAGAAAGAACTGATGAAATTTTTGTTTTCAATGTCAAAGAACACGTATCAGAAACATGTATAAGATCAAAAAATCTTTCTTGAACACAACCGTGCTTGTCTACAAATCTCAAAACCACAGACATTTGTTCTCGCTTTAACTCATCTCTTGCTTCATCAATAATTATACAAAATTTAGAATCACCAATTTCTTCTCGAATTGTTGCACGCACTTTTCTAGCAAAGATATGTAATATATCTTTTTGAACACCAGGAGATATATATTGAGCATTTCCAGGAGCATTTTCAAGAACAACATTATTAACATTCTGATTACAGGAAGCCAAAAGCTTAATTAACTCAATAAAATTTCCCCTATTCAAAGATCCAGGACTTTCATCATCGCCTCTAAATGCACATGCTTGAAATGCAAGCCATCGAATAGCATCAATAGATGTCTTCAACCTTTAGCAGTTATTTACAATAGTTTAATCACTATGCCTATCAAGAACTTTGTCTATATGCTTAGATTTAGCCATTAAATCATCACAAGATTTCACACATAAATTATGGGGAGAATTAGGAATAGAACCCTCGTGACATACAAATGCACAATTCACTCCATTGTTTACTTTCTTCCAATTACTAAATCCTAACTCTGAAAATGCATTTTTTCCATCATTGCGAGCACCATAATGTTTACCAAACAAGTAGCAAGGCAAACAATAAGCAGCATCTTTTTCTGGTGAATATTCTAACCAACTTGGAAATTTCTTAAACCAAAAAGATTGAAAATATCGACGGTGATTGTTATTACCAGAAGCTGGATAGCTAATATTTGTTGGTTGGTATGGCCCAGCTATTATGTATGCTCTACGAATTTTATCACGTTCATTGACATTATACTGCCAAATTGGACGTCCCTTTCCTGTATCCCTTTCTAGTAAAGAGATATCAACATCTCTTTCTAATCTTGGAACTTTGGCTTTTTGTTGATGTGTATTTTGAGTAAGATTAGAGAGTTCACTTACTTGAACTTCTTGTGAAACAAGATTAGAGGGTTGACTTATTTGAACTCCATCATCATCATTCATCAGTAACTTTTCTCTTAAAAATTGCATCAATTTTACTTTGCTTTCTCATCATAAAATGTTCTAATTTTTTGTTACCTGAAAAAAAATTAAATAATTATATACTCACATGAATAAACAAACTGAATATTTTTAATTAATTAAACATCAATAACAATATTTTTTTACTAAGTCATTATCAATTTCACTAAAAATAAAAAATAAAAAAAGAGAATAAATCTTAAAAATAAATAAACTATTTACCTATAATTTATGTGATCATAAAAAGATAAAATTATATTATTTTATAGTTAAAAAATATAATTTATTAATTAATAATTTTATACAATTATATAAAAAAATAAAAAGTAGAATGAGTAGAATAGTAATACCTTTGCTAATTGCTATGATTGAAGATTTGAAGACCGAAGCTAGACTATGAGGGTGTGCAGCGTGCTCCAAGAAAAGAGAAGACCGAACGTTTTCAAAAGGAACGGTATAAAAAAAAGAGAATGTCACATGTAACGTGAATGTTGGCGATTTTTTCTTTCTTTTCGGTGATTTTTGATGGAGATTTTGATGTTTGCTTGTTGATTTTGTCGAATGTTGGCGAGAGTTTGAAAATTTTTTCAGAGTTTTTAAATGTGCTTTTAATCTCGACGGTTGTGGTTTTGATCGAGAAAGAAGAAGAAGAATCATTCATTATGGTAAGTTACCGCGCTTTGAAAACGATTAAGTAACATGCATGTTTAACACGCTTGAGTTGGGTGAACGTAGTTCTATTGGATTTGGTCCAATTTATAAAACTTATAAATAAAAAAAATTTGTATACATAGCATAATTATTTAATTTAAGATATCTCTATAATTTTAAACTCTATTTATTTTATTACTATAAATTATCCTTGTTCAGTTATTTAGATAAATATGATAATATCTAAAATTTGCAACGCCTTTCCTAATCTTTTTTGCCAGCCGTTTTTGGATGAATTTTATCCCAGAAAGAAAAAAATCCATGGCCTAATCATGCATTTACTGGTAGGAAGTTATTAATAGCTTAATCTATTTATGAATAATACATATAGCAATTATAATTATAAATTAAGTTATTTCATAATAAATGACTTATATAAAAATAATTTTATTTATTATTATAAATATTAAATTGAATAAATTATAATTATTTTTAATTTAAAATTAAATGAGAATAAAATTAAATATATTATTTTATTTAGACTTTAAAGTTTAATGGGTACTTCACTCAAATATAAATAATGATTTTAGAATTTTAATTTCTAATGCACCAAAATTATCTCCGTTGTTCCTTTTTCCATCAGAGAAATTACAATTTTAACTCTATAAAAAATACATAAAATTTTAGTTGAAAAAGTTTCGAGACAATTTTTTAATTACTTTTATGAATACAAATAATACTTTCACACTATGATATATATTTTTAGTGATTTAATATAGATAATATGAATTATAAAATTGTTTATTTTAATAAATAATATCAAAATCATCTATAATTTAATCATAAAAAATATTCAGTTATATCTTTTTAACTACTGAATCAATATATGAATCAATGTGTTCCTTATTATATCTTTTTGAAAATCGGTCGGTCAAACCGATCGAATTGAAGCGTTGACAAATACAGTTCAAGTAGAAAGCAAAATCGACAGATTTAGAAATCAGAGTTGGACTATCAAACCAGCTAAGAGTCTATCGATCGAATCGAATCATAATCCGGCTGGTTTTAAAATTAGCTGGCAAAATGCTGCGTTTTGCATGCTGAAGAAAGAGTCAAAGGGGAACGAACTCTAGTCTTACCCACACACTCACTCACCCTCACTCCTCTCCTCTCGAGCCTCCACAGTCCACTCCCACCCCTCGCTCTCAGTTCTCAGGTCTCCGATCTCCGCCTCGAGTTTCTGGCGCAACTTCCGTCCAGCCCTGCCCTCGCAACGTTCGTGGAGTCACCACCTATGTTCGCGCTGCCCCACTCCATCGCCAAGTCAGCCCTCGAAAATCGCAGTCACTGCCAGTGCTACTTTCCGTCACGCAGTTAGGGACCGCCGGTGCCAGCTCTATTCAACCCTGCCATCCCTTCAGCCACTTTTTGCCAATCACTGTTCTTGTCTCCGTCAGTTCTGTATTTTTTCAAACTTCTAACTTTTAACCTTAGGTATAAATTTTGTTTTTTGTAATAATAATTGTTGAAAAATTGATTAATTGTTAAAAGATGATTAATTGAATAATTTTTTATAATTATGGTTAGTTAAGTTCTGTTCAAACTTGTTTGAAGGTTATTTTAAAATTTTGTGAACTGTGAATTGTGATTTTTTTTTCTAAATTCGATTTTTTATGTTCTATTCAAAAATTATTGAATGATTATTAAATATTTTGTATTTTTATTGAATGATAATTTAATTTTTTATTAGTATTAGATATTCTGCTGTACTTATGTACTATTTTTGTACTGTATTTATGATTTTTTTTAGTAATTCAACAGATTAAATCTGTTGTTTAATCATATTTTTTTCTATTATAGATCTCAATAATTTTATAAATTATAATTATTTTTTATTTAAAATTAAATAAAAATAAAATTAAATATATTATTTTATTTAAATTTTAAAATTATAAGTACTACGTTCAAATATAAATAATAATTTTAGAATTTCATCCTCAATTCACCAAAGGTGCTTCCGTCCCTTTTTTTATCGAAAGAGTTAGAGAAATACAAAAAAAAATTAATTGAAAAGTTTGAGATAATTATGTAATTATTTCTTTAATTAGCTCTCTCTAGTGCTTTTCTTTCAAGGGTCATCCATGCTCTGTGTATTGCACGTGAATTTTGTATACGTGTTGCGAATCTAATTTCAGATATCTCAATGCATGCACCTTTAATAAAGAACGGTTTTGTTAAGAATTAATTTTTTGGTTGACAAGTAATCAGTGGGAGGCTATAAAATACTCCTAATTTTATTTGTTTAACTTTATCTTAACAAAAGGAACAAAATTATGTACACACCAAAACATAATTACTTCTTGAACAAAGCAGTCTTATTCCTAAGGTTTTTTTTTGGTTGATTTAAATAAGTTAAATAAAAAATAAAAAACTGATTAAATAGAAGAATAATTTCATTTAAAATTATTCTTAAATTAAAAAAAAAAACAAAACTTACTTGATAAAATTATAATCTTATCACTATTTTTGTCATAGTATTTGACACCATATTTGTATTTTTTATAATTAAATAAAAGTCAATAAGCTAATTACAATGCATAATATTTTTTATTTTGAGTACTAATGGATTAATAAATCCAAAACCATCTTGATGATTAGTAACTAAATTAAACACTTTCACACAATCTGTCTCACAAATAACGTCTTGTTGACCTATATCCCAAATTAAGAGATATCCTCTCCAATTAACAAACAATTTTCCTTAAAAATATTATTACTTTCAATTATTTTCAAACATTCTTTTTACCAACTCCCATTACAATAATTTCTAGTAATGCAAATAAAACTAACACTATCACCAGAACCAGTATAACTAACATCATAATTAATCTTAAAAGTATCAATGGATGGAAAATTCTAAGAACCACTTAGAATAGAAAAAAAAGGACATATGTTATAATTCAAAAATATTCCTAAACTCTTTTCCTCAAACTAATGTCAGACAAATAACTTTTTTTAGAGGCCAAGTCTCATAAATATTAAAAATGTTATTATTTCTTATTCACCGTATCCAACAAATTCTCAAAAAGAACCTAAACAGATATTATTTACTATAATATAAGAATCAATTCTTTGAATCCAAAAAATGACAGAAAATATTCCATCTTATTCTTATTCTTAGTTGTTATGTTTAAAATAAATTATTATTAATTATTAAAATAAAATATTATCAAAATACTTTATATAATTAAAACAACATTAAAACAGTGAACAAAGTTAGTTTGTGCATTGTTTAATAATTTCTTTATATTTTATATATGTGTTTTCTTTTGTCTAACAAAAATTTAAAATTAGTGAGTTTGTGTTAGTTACATTCGTGTTAATGTTAGCGTTTGTATAACATAACTTGAGAGGAAAAGAAAACTTTTTAAAAGAAATCAAAACAATTATATTGATTGTTGAAAAATTACGAATAAATAAAGTGCCTTAATTAACTTAACCTGCATCAGTCCCTTGTACTATATATCTAGATGCATATTAATTATTATGATATATTGACTCGATCCCAATGATTCTCATGCTTTAATTTCGTTCCTTTGATTAGTACTATTTTTAGTTTCTATAATTTTTTTTCGTTTAGTTCAATTCTTTTTGTTGTTGGGATGAGGAGTGCCCATGGTTTTCTAGCCTTCTCTCTGGACTAAACCGCTGGCTTCTCCTACTGTTGCCATTGCGGATTAAAGAAAAATGTGTACTTTCTTTAACTTGCTAAATTGATATCAAGAAAACAAAGGATGTGTGTGAGGTTCAATGGAAGAAAATAAAGGGATCTTTTTTATATGACTTTTGTGATGTTTGAGACACGAGAGGATAATGTCAGTATATATGTTTAATGTTAGTATTTGTTATATATATATATATATATATATATATATAATTATTAAAAATGAATCCTCTTAATTTTTTTTTAATAATTGAAAGAGTAAAGTGTGATTATTTACTATTAATTTTATAAATAAAATCAAGAATAAATATGAGAGAAAAAATAATGAAGAGTTAAAGATACACTTTATTAATTTATATATATAATTAGATATTAATTTAGTTAAATATATCAAATCATCTAACCATCCTTAAATATAAACTTCATATTATATGGATTTTTAACTTCTTTTTAATTTATTATTAGATCAAAGTTTTAGCATCTCCAACAATTTTATAGTTAAATGAAAAAATTCTAATTAATTAAATAATATAGATTTTTAATTTTTTTCTTAAAAAAAGAGAATAATAAAATTATGAATTATATAAAAAATACTGATATCAACATAAACTTTGTTAGATTGCATTAGTTTTAGAACGAGTAATCTTACATATTCAGAAAATATTATTATTTTTTATTAGTATTTAGTTAATAATAATTTATACTAATATTTATAGGAGTTTTATACACAAAAAACATATAGTTTATATCTATATTTATTAGAGTTTTATACACATAAATTAACACAATTTATACCTATACTTTTTTAGAATTTATACACCTAAATTAATAAAATTTATCTGTTAAAAATAATTTAATATTTATAATGGTCAAATAATGACAAAAAATATTAAAACTTGTTAGTCTAAAAAAGATTCTCTTTTAAAATTTTATTTTAGTAGAAAAGTTTTTGAAATTTTTATTTTAATAAATAAAAAATAAAAGTATTAAAAACTTCAATTTTACATATTTCCATAAAAGAAATTTCAATTAAAGCACGTGTTAACCAGACATTTGATTTTATTCGTTTAAACAAGATTAATTTGAATTACAACTTTATAAAGTAGATGATAATGCATTAATTTTTGGGAAGACAAAAGAAATGAAGGGACAAGGACAAGGACTTAAATGAAAAACCACTGCCTGAGACGGTGGATTTAGGGAGAAACCATCAAACTTCACCTGCCAAGGACGGGTGCAATGCATAATGCATGCACGATGCAACTCCCTCTCTAATTGTGTAATAAAAATAGATAAAGTAGTTAAATCATAAAATATGTGTTAATATTTTATTTTTTATATTGTCTACTAAGTTATTAATGTATATTTTTCTCTAATTAAAAAGAGTGTGATATTATGTAAAATGATTTATTGTAAGAAATAAAATATATATTATTTAGAGAAAAAACTCAAATGTAGTTATTTTTATGTGAAGTTGTTAATTAAAAATTGTTAAATAATTTAATATATTTGACTAAATTATAATATAACGTTTCTCAACTAACAATTTTAACTACATGTGAATTTTTAACGTATTATTTATTAAAACAAGAAATATATTAGTAAATGATGGTCTAGGGAGCAGCTCAGTTATAAATATGGCAGCAACTTAAACCCTCTCTTCACTCAAATTAAAGCTATTGAGTTATATATATTGTATTGCTCTGCTTCCTAAAATTGAACTTCTATTATTCTTCCATTAATGTTATACATTTTTTCTTGAATAAAAGTAAGATATATAATATCTGAATATGGCAAAGGGAAATGTTACTGCGAATTCTCCTCTTGAGAGGGCCAGCTTGGCTTCTCTGGATCAGAAGCTAGCCATGGCAAAGCGTTGTTCTCGTGGTAATTAAATTATTCTTCACACTTATCTTGTGCTATCAATAGTTTTCCATGCAATCTTGTATTAATTAATTAATTTTTATAATTATTTGGTTCGTTCATGATTTATAAACAGAGGGAGTGATGGCTGGAGCTAAGGCAGCTGTTGTTGCCGGCATTGCCACTGCCATTCCAACAGTAAGTATTAAGTATTATGATTATTCCTTCAAATAATAATTAAGATTTAATTATATACTATAATAAGATTGATGCAAATGCATTATTTGGATTAATTGTAGCTGGCTAGTGTAAGGATGGTGCCATGGGCAAAAGCAAATCTGAATCACACTGCTCAAGCTTTGATAATCTCAACCGTGGCTGGAGCAGCATACTTCATAGTGGCTGACAAAACCGTTTTGGCAACTGCTAGAAACAACTCCTTCAACCAACAACCCTCCAATAATCCATGAACTCTGTTATCTATCAAACTAAAAATATATATGCATGTATTCATAAATAAAGAAATAGTTCAATTTGCATTTCAGATATATATGTACTACTGATCTGATGATGCATGAATGGATTGATGGTTATCTTTGATTCTCTGAATGCAAATTTGATGGCAAGATTATTTTATTTCAAGCATGATGGTTAATTACTGTGATGAGACCTAATTAATTTGACATACTAATTCCAATTAAGTGCCTTTGTTTGAAATATTTATATATACAATGCAACAAATTTCAATTAATTGTATCCAAAGCTAAACAAGTTTTTACATCTTCATGCTTCAGATTATTTTTTTGATAATAAAAGGGGCCACAGGCCCAACGACAAGATTCATGCTTCAGATTATGGTAGTTAATATTCAAATCTCTATGTCAATCGGTGCTTCACTAATATATTTTCTAAACTTTGTTTACCTATGTAATATGGGGATTAAGTTTTTTTTTTTTTTCTTTTCAAGTGAGCAACTCGATAAAATAAGAAAATAAAAATTTAAATACCTTTAATTTAAAGTTATAAACTCATATATGATAAATGTTGTAAATTTAATAGTGATGAATTTTTTATTTTAGAAAATATTTTCCGTAATATCACCCAAAATGGCGGCCCCCCTTTGCCAAGAAAGATATAAGCAAGTTTTTGGTAAATGATTCTTTAATAAATTTAAGTACGCATGTTAATTTTATGAATCTAATTTAAATGTATGTATTATTAAGTGTAATTTTTTATAGAGAAATGCTATTTGTACACTAAAATCAGTTACCAATGTATTTGTGTATAAATATATGTGTGGCCTAATTTATTTTTAATGTGTATTTATATTCGAATTTGTATTTTATACTGGTGGCTGACTTTTGTGGCTGATTTTGGTGAACATGTAGCATAATCCTTTTTTATAATATATCTAATCATGTTAGTAATATATCTAATCATGTTAGTAAAATGTAGGTGTTTATGGGTAAGGTGAAATCGAATTTGATGTGTTTCAGATCCGGTCCAAAATATATACCGGGCCTATTTGTTAGATTCGAATTTGGCTCTAAACCCGATAAAACCTAAACACTTTGGGTCACGATTATATTGAGTAAAAATCAGGTCGTTAACATTACATTATCTTAATATCTTCTTGTAAGGTAACATACGAAAATATTCAAATTTTCAAGATTCCAACTATGATTTGATATGATAAAATTCACTTAGAAAAATATAACAAGAACTAATCTTTCTCTAAAATTAAAATATAACCACAATCAATATTAATATTGTCTAATAACACTAAATATTTAAATTAATACAAATAACACAATATTATGTATTAGTCTAAAGTCTTGTGCATTTTAAACCTAAAATATTAACTTATAGTCTTATAATGACTAATAACATAAAATATTAAGGTTTATAATACTTAAATTCCACATAAGAATAGCCATCATTCATCACTAATAACACAAAATATTAATTGTGTATGATGATCGAGTCAACAGACCGGATTCGGGTGACCCGAGCTATGGTACGGACCCAATCCAAAATAATGATTCGAATCTATTTTTGAGATCCAAACCCAACCCTAAATCTAATGAAATTACACCAAATTAGTCTATAAAATATTCGGGGTTGGATCGAGTCTTTGGACCATGCACCCCTTAATAAAATGATTACTTTTATATTTA